>NW_016157911.1:48163-53666 GCF_001687245.7 Rhagoletis zephyria
AAAATTAAATTCAAATTATTAAATAAGTTAAATGAATTATTTATATATGGGGATCAATCGAAGGGGGGTTGAAAAATCTTTATTTTTGATTTATATTAAGCGGAGTTGCCACATGTTTAATTAATATAATTCAACTTAATTCATCAGTTGATTAAAACATGCATCGCAATGTTAGACGAAGAATATTTAAGAATATCTTAGCGCGAAACTACTTTTCAAAAGGGCTGCCACCTGTTTAAAAAGTCAAATTTAACTATATCTATATATATAATACGCGAAAGGACTTTTCGTCCAGGTCATCAGATCTGAACCATTCGTTTGATTTTAAAAAATGAGGTATCAAATTAAAGGGCTTGATATATATATTGTATATAGTTACTAAGCCACCTAGTACCGGGATTTTAGTCCCGGAATCCCAGGGTCAAGCCCTCGAGATACCAGGATCACGGGATATAACTTAATTTACGACCAAATTAAAAAAAAACGAAACTCAGACACTGTAACTGCATAAAAGAATTATAAAATGCAACCCTAAAAATAATCAAATACTATATTACAATTCTAACACTACTATTATTCTATTATAATATATACAACTTATACAATATGAGGCATTCTTTTTCATATCGAACACCAAATTTGGTGTCACAATTTCAATTGGCTTCACATTTTTCCTTTTTTTCTTCGGATATACACATGATCTGTCATATTTTGGATTTTTTCGTGATTCTGACTAATCATGTGCTGCTTGAAATTGTTATATCTCGGGTTCTGTCATCGTAGGGACTTCATTGTTGACTCTCACAAAATGAACCACCTCGTCATAAAAAAAAAGTGTTTTAAAAAATTTTTTGGAACATGTTTTTTATAAAGAACTTTAAATCCCGCATTAACTGATCCTCACTATGCAAATCAACTAAAAAAAATTGAACTGTTAATCAGTGTTTCCAGGTCTTCGGCATGAGAAAACGTCCCTCTTGGTCTGAAAAACGTCATTTCCTACCCAAAAACGTCTTTTTCAAATGAATGCACAAAAAAATATTCTTAATAAACTTTTATTGTATACAAAGGTACATATGTACGTAAGGTATATTAAAATGTCATTTCAACAGAGAACATTTAGAATTCATTGTAAACTGGTTTGAGATCGTTAATATAAAAATGATTTTATACATACACTTGTGATCAGCTGATTAAGTCATCAACATTTTGATCGATTTTGGCTGTTTTTCTTTTGGCTGATTTTATTTTGTTTATTTAATGTTTATTATTTTTTTAGAATTTTTTTGAGTATGCAGTTTGATAGCCCATTGAATTTCAGGGCAATAATGTGCAAGTTTAAAGGAGCTACATAATCGCGTT
Organism: Rhagoletis zephyria; assembly: GCF_001687245.7. NCBI lineage: Eukaryota > Metazoa > Arthropoda > Insecta > Diptera > Tephritidae > Rhagoletis > Rhagoletis zephyria. Next base: position 49,526 of record NW_016157911.1, read on the forward strand.
GATTTTTGATAATTTTTTTTTTTCTTGTAGACATTTTGTTAGGGGATCGGTTGTCGAAAATGCTAAATTACGTTCTGCTAAGAAGGAGCATAGCAATATTTCAGCCTTTTTTGCGTTCATTACATTTTCAATGAAGTCTTAAAAAAGTCGCCTACTTTTTATGCTGCTACAGCTTTTTTGGTGCTTTTGCGAGGATGCGTGTTGCAATAGATCAGCTCTTCCTGATTTGGCTTTTAATGTGCAATTGCAAACATTACAATTAGTCTCGTAACCTCAAGTGATTACACAACCAGTCTTTGTCCAAGAATCCAAAAAAATGCGCATACACTTGGTTTGAATCATATTTAAGTCATCTGTGTCCAAAGAATAAATATCTTTTGAAGCAGCTGCTTCAAAACACAAAGCTTGTAAAGATTTATTAAGGAAATAATTCAAAACCAGTTCTACTCACAAGATCTAGTAACAGTGAAAAATTACTGAGAAGTTAAAAAACGTCATATTTTACACAAAAAACGTTCAAACGTCAACAGGATACAAAAAACAGCCAAATAACGTTAAAAACGTCAACCTGGCAACGCTGCTGTTAATAGAAAAGTTAACTTTAGGACAATCGTGACCATTATATAGAAATGCTAAGCCCGTTTCTTTATCTCTTAAAACGACGTTAATACTTTGTCTCCATTTTGAGATTTAATGAAGATTTAGCCCTCTGACGAGATTTGGCGTTAAATCTTTTGAGATTTACCATATAAAATTAAATCTCGAAAGGCGGTAGATTTAAGTTAAATATTCGTCAAATCTTCAATAATATTGATCAATAAGTACAATTTGTTGGATGTGGCAACCACAAATTCACATGCCATAAGTCAAATGACATTTGTGTTTTCAATATACAGTTGAGGACATTGAAATCTAGCCTATCAAAAAAACATGAATTTTCGTATTTTTAGGAATTTTTATATTTTTGTTAGTTTGGGAGGAAAATTAGTAGTACATATGTACATAACTTTGGTTGTAATAAATTAAGAAAATATTTTTTTAAAAAATTTATAAATTTCGGTAATGGTTCTGATTCGATAACATTGCACCGAACATCCTCTAGAACTCAATTCGTCTTCATGATATGCAAAAGGCCCACGATTAGATTTTCGGTTCCCTCTTATGAATAAGAGAGTTCTACTTTTTCTTTTCGCAAATGTTTTTTACCGTTTCGATAATTTTTCTTAAATTTGGGAAAATGATTGGGAATATGATACCATTCTTTACATTTTCCAAACTATATATTATACATACATATTTACCACGAATAAGAAGCCAATAATATTAAGAATTCACATAATGAAATTCCGCTTGGCACCTTCATTTTATCTGTCTGTATATCAATGTCCGCAACTGTATTTATAAAATCATACATAAGCAAACGTCAAATATTTAAAAATGTGAACGTCAAACATATCTCGTTGTGGTAATGGAGACGGTTGTGATTTAGCAACTGGATTTATTAAATCTTAATGGATAAATCTCTCAATGGAGACATAGTATTAGATGAAGTCTCTATGCCCATAGTGCATACGAAGGCATTCGAGACTGTTGCTGTTTGAACGAATATATGGAGCGGGGCTCATTCTAGGTTAACCAAGTAAGCATTGAATCTGTAACCGAGAGCAAAGTATAACTTCGAAATATATTTATACGTTTGAACTTTATTTAAATTAATGGTTTTGAGCACAAAACTAGCCTATATTTTGGTATACCTCTAGTTCATACAATTTTGAAGCAAAAATTGGTCAAAGTGTATTTTTGTTTTTTAAGAGTTTTAAGACAAATAAAAACAATATTTTTAGCCTAGCCAAGTTAGCTCAATAAACAGGGGTAACCTTATAATAATTATATAATAATAATCGGCTATAGGATTAAGCTTTTTCTTATTTGAAACGACGCAGCACTTTTCAATATTCAAATAAAGGTGGTTTAGAGTACACCATTCCTGAAACCTACTAAAATCCTGTTGAAGATTAATGCAGTCTGTTATATATTGGATTTTCATAAATAACTTGACATCATCAGCAAACATTAAGCATTTTGCGGAATGGAAAATGTTCGGTAAATCATTTATAAAAATTAAAAAAAGAAGGGGACCACAGTGGGTACCTTGAGGTATTTCTGACCAGGGATTAATCACTATTTCAGATTTGTACGTGGCCATTTTTACAAATAATTTAATTTCATTTAAGTAGCTAAAAAATAATTTTTAGAGTGTTCCTTTGATACCGTAAGCACTAAGCTTCTTTATGAGAATAAAATGGTCGACTTTATTGAATGCCTTTGAGAAATCTGTGTAGACTACATCTAGTTGTGCTTGATTTACAAAAGCGTTGATAATATTATTTGTTAGCAGCGTTAGATTAGTGCAAGTTGATCTCAATGGTACACAGCCATGTTGGTTCTCACAAATGTGATAGTTAATCCTATTCAGTAGTTTGACCTTTATGATGGAATAACTTCGTAATTGTACTTTGTTTAACAATTGGTCGATAATTGCACACCTTATTACGGCTGCCTGATTTATAGATTGGAGTGATTGAGCATAATTTCCAAGCATCTAAGAAGGTCGATTTGGCGAGATACTTATTAAAAAGGTTCACAATGGGTGTGGCAAGAGGAGTGGAGAGTGGTTTGAAAAATTAGGAGCAGAATCCTTCATGATCAGCTGAAGAGCTATTATTCAGTTCAGAAATTGCTTGTTCAACACTATTGGGAGTTACAGTGAAATTGTCAGGTAATTGTGAAGTGGATGACTCAAAGTTAAATTTATCTAATGAGTCATACTTTTCGTAAACCTTCATCACAAGAATCTAATATATTGTCCGATACAGTGCCGTCGTAAATTAGGCATGCAGGAAAGCCTTTAGTCTTTTGTTTACTGTTTATATAATGCCAAAAGCTGGAGGGATTAGTTTTTAAATCTTATTCAACTTTAAACATACAGTGTTACTTGCCTCGATATATCTATGTATATCGATAGCTCGGTTTTTATAGCTCTAAAAATTTGACATCTATCTACAAATTTCGATAACCCGATATACTTTGATAGTTAGATATATCGATAAATAGTGACAACTTGATAAATCCATGTAATGCTAGAAATATCGATAACCGAATCTAAAAATTCCGATAAATCAGTAAATATCGACAACTCGATAATTTGAAAGAACTCGATACAGCACGACAACCCGACAAATTTGGTTAGCTCGATCAACTTCGATAACTATAAATTTTGATCACCCGATAAATATTGATTATTCAATAAATATCATATAAAATAAAATTTCATTAACTTGAAAAATTTCGATAATCCGATACGTTTTTATAACTTGATAACTATTGGTACATTTCAACAACTCAGTTTCTGCGTCTCGATAAATTTTTATAACTCGATACATATCGATAACTTAATAAACATGGTTAATTCGATATATTTCGATAACTATAAACTTCGGAGATAAGAAACTTCGATAAATTTCGATAACTAAATTTCTGATGGCTGAATACATTTCCATACTTATCGAAAAATTCCAATGATATTTTTTTTCCTTTCATTATATTATGTATTCTCATTGTTATAATTTTCGTCTTTATCTTCAATTAACCTTAACAGTTTCTCTCTTTTTATCATTACTACAAAATTGCGTTTCAAATACGTAGTAAAAAAATGCGAAAACAACTCAAATGGAACGGGTTGCAACAACTACCATACACAAAACAAGAATGTCTAAACCACGATTTTGGCCGTAATTTTGAAACAATTTTGAAAGCATAAAAACTCTCCTACATAAAATACCTTTCCAATGGATTTCACGGATTGGAAATCGGTTCGGTAGAATCGCCAAGCGAACGGTGACAAAATTTATGTTATAGTTACTAGGTTCACATATGTATAAGTAGATTATCCCCATTTTCGAGCTTAGCTCCCTAATATGTAATTAGAACAAGTAAGAAAGTCTAAGTTCGGGCGGAGCCGAACATTAAATACCCGGCGCAATTATTAAATATATGTTTTCCACCTTTCCGAAAACTACCGCTACACGATAAGCCGGGGTGTATAAATTTTAAGTAAATTAGCGTCCTTAAATTTCGAAAT
>NW_016157911.1:54198-96495 GCF_001687245.7 Rhagoletis zephyria
GACGGACAGACAGTCACCGCTTAATCGATTTCTCTTTTCATTCTGATCATTTATGTATACATTTGTCTATATCTATCTCGATTCGTTTTGCCTGTTACAAACAACCGTTATGTGAACAAAGTTATAATACCCTTGTGCACAAGTGCGCTCGGGTATAAAAAGAGATTAGCCATATAAAATTCGTCCCTTTTTAATCTGTAATTACAAAATAATCTCAGAATTAACCGATAACTTTTCGGTGTCCATCCTAATTTTATCGATTGTTATTGCGAAGAAGAGGAGAAATGGCAAATGTAAAAGTAAACAAAAATGGACGCTAGCAAGGAAAAGAGGTTTGTAAAGGTATTTTTAATAAAATATATTTTTATTGCTTAATATAGCAGAAAAACGTGATCACGGTGGCACAGAGAAGAAACATAAATTTTCCTTGAGATGTGAGAATAACAAGCACAAAAAATTTGACGGCTAATAATCTGAGATTTGCCTGTGTAAACGGGGTGATTAAAAAACGAGCTTTGATTGAGATAATATTTATATGTGAACATGCTTTAACATGTTAATATATACATAGATAATCAATCGCCTTTTAAAGTATAAAGCCGCGTATCGTCATTCTGCAAAACCGAGTAATTTACTCCTGGCTCAATCCTTAACCATATACTAGCCAGAAATGCGATTGCTTTATAAAAAAGATAACCAGTTTGAAATATGAGTGTTTTTACTCTATAGAAAATAATTTATGCAACCTCACATACGCGGTTTGTACATTAAACGACGATATGTAGATGTCAGTGATTTAAAATGAGCATTGTGCCATTTTCGCACCTTTCGGAAACAGTCGGCACCTTAAGCACAATCGATTGATTTTCGGCAATATTTTTGCGTAACTCAATGCGACTAATATATGTATGTATATTTCATTCGGATCCGTAATTAAAAATTTTTTTTTTTTACTTTTCAACCGACTTCACAAAAAGGAGAAGGTTATCAATCCGTTGGAATATTTTTTTGTTTTATATTTTTATGTATATTACCGCATAAATTTGGATCACGTTAACCGATTTCTATAATTCTTTTTTAAAGGAAAAGTCTTGCCCCACAGATATTTAGTCTCATATTAATTTGGGTTAAATCCGATCATTGTATCATGAAGAAATTAACGATAATATTAAATTTGTATATGATAATTGAAGTCGGTTTTGATTTTTGCTTAAAAAATACTTGCTATCGTGTGTGCTTCAACTAATAAATGATATTAACATAGAAACCCAAACACGCTTAAATTTTTGTTTAAACAAATCTGCCGCAATGTCATCTCTAAAGCAAAAGAAAAATATGGTTATTTATTACCTTAATCCGCTATATGCATATCTAAAAACAAACATGAAATTGTGTCGTCACTGCAGAGGACTATCGATATGTACTACATACATTCATATATGTATTTTTTTTTTAATTTAATAAAATTATAATAAATTAATATTATTTAACTAGTGTTAGGTTTTATTACGCAAATATCGTCCCCTTATGCCAGAATCATGAGTTTGCATATTTACCAGTTTTGAGTTATTGGGTTGACTTTATTAAGCATTGAATACCATGCATACACATAAACTACATATTTTAGGGAGCTTCGTTCCTATACATTCGTTCGGGTTCACCTTCGCCATTCAAAAGCATTGAGTCGTGAACTTTCCATATAGTGTAGTCTGGGCATACCTGTCTGTTACCAGATTTCCATCATAATCTTTGATGAGCTACCTCCGGTCTTAAAACCATTTCATTATTCTTCATCTTCTTTATTGGCGCTGTAACCGCCTAAGCGATTTTGACAGAGTCCAAAATAGCACGCCATTCATTTCTCTTCTGTGACAACTGACGCAAATTGGAAATGCCAAGTGAAGTCAAGTCCCCTCCTCCATCTGGTCTTTTCAACGCAGAGGAGGCCTTCCTCTTCCTCTGTTAATAGCATCGCGGCCCGCGTTGAATACTCTCAGAACAGGAGCGTTTCTGTCCATTTGAAGCCGGTGAATTTTAATTCGCTTCACTATGTTTTTATAGGTGTAAAGCTCATACAGCTCATCGATAAATCGTCTGCGTTATTCGCCATCGCCAATGAGTAAAGGTTCGTTCATCTTTCTCTCGAAAACTCCAAGAGCCGCTTCATCAGATGTTTTAATTGTCCATGCTTCCGTGCCATACACCAGCACAGGCATGAGAGTGACTTATAGAGTGTTATCTTTGTACGACGAGAGAGGACTTTACTTCTCAATTACCTACTTAGTCCAAAGTAGCACTTGTTGGCAAGAGTGATTCTCCGTTGGATTTCAAGGCTGATCCCGCGGAAAAATTCAATATCTGAAAGCATTTAAACATACCGTGAAATAAAACTATTTAAAATTTACGATAAACTGATTGTAAAACTCATGTATCGCTAGCTTAGAGTGAAAATTTGCTATCTTCACTTTTAATGAAAAATCATATTTTGATACAGGAAGCTAGATAAATTAAAATTGCATCGTTTCGAAAATGGTAAAGGTCCTTGTTTTATGTTTTCTCGTTTATATTCAATGAATTGAAAATTTGCTAAGGCCAAAAAAGCCCCGAAAATTCGATAAGGCTAAAATAGTTCGAAATATTTTAATAAAGATCGAATGCCTCTGATTCGTATGGAGTTTTGCTTTGCTTTAAACAGGCAAAATGTTGTATTCAAAGTTTTGCGAAATACTTGAAGAAAATGGCTATAAGAAGTTTTTTCCTCTCCTGTACAATTTTTAAATTGGGACCAAAAAACTTTGCGCTCTACGCAAGCGATTTTTATTAAATCAGACAAATTTTAAAGTAAAACATTTTTTTAATTGTATTTAATAAACCATGTGATTGAGGAACGTACACATCACAAATAACAATGTAAACACCAGGTACTTTTAAAAGTAACGATTAATAAAAAAAAAAATAAAAAATATGCATAAATAATTTCTCTAAACATGTTTATTCAACTCCTATAAAGAAATGGCGAATGGAGAATTTTGCGGCATTTTTTCGCAATTTACTAGAAATTTTGGGGGTTTACGAATCAAACGGATCTCAGAATTGGATTCAGCGGGTCGAAATATGTACATGTTGGTAGGTGGGTCTGCCGGTGTTGTTATTATTGCACCTAAAATGTTTTCGTAAGAGCAGCAAAGCATTCAAAGAGGAGTCTTCTAAGCTTGGCCTGCAGTTTTTACATACAAAACCTACTGACGAAAAACAAATTTCGGCCTCAACACTTTTAGGCTGAACTGTCCAAAGGTAGATATAATCCACCCCTATCTTCTCCATTACAAAATATTTGAACTTCTTTTACCAGCTCGTCGGACAAATTATAAATTTTTCGATTTGAGGAAGTGGAGTAGATTGATCTTAAAAATTATCTAACTTTCCCTTAAAACTCTCTGTTCCGTTTACATTAACGACGCTATGAGTAAATTCATAGAAATGCAAGCAAATCCCCGGATTGGCATCCCTAGCGGTCACCTTTCTTGTGGATTTAGCAGAGCACACTTAAATTCCAGTCGTCGGGCATGCGTTCATCTGACCATATTCTGCATAAGAGATGGGGCATGCACCTCAACAGCTCTTCGCCGCCGTACTTGAATATCTCGGCTGGAAGGCCGTCAGCTCCAGCAGCTTTGTTGTATTTCAGCCGCGTCATCGCTATTCGACACCATCGTCATCGACTGGGGGCTCGGGTTCGTCTTCTCCACTACTTACAGTCCTTCTGCCGTTCAATAGGGTGAAAAAGACTTACCTCCATAATTTAAGTTATGGACATCGGTCACTAGGTCCCCATGGTTGGTCTTACAGGAGTTCGGCCTGGTTTTGAAACCTTCCGTAAGTCACCTAACTCTCTGATAAAATGTCGGGCGTAATTCTTGTCGGCCAGCATCTAAAGCTCTTCGCACTCACGTATTTCGGCCTCTCTCTTCTTATTCCGGCAAATACGTTTCGCTTCCTTCTTGAGTTCCCTATAACGGTCCCACATGGCTCGCGTCCCGCCCGATCGCAGCGTAGCCCTATAGGCAGCGCTTCTTTTCTCTGCGGCTCTTTGCAGTTGTTTTTCGGGCTCGCTGACATCCGACAGTGGCGCCAAAGATCCCTTCCTTGCCCACCTTGGCATTAAAATCGCCGTGCATGATTTTGATATCGTGTCGGGGGCAGCGCTCATATGTACGCTCCAAGCGCTCATAGAAGAGATCCTTGGACGACTCGTCCTTCTCTTCCTTCGGGGCATGGGCGCAGATGAGCGAGATGTTGAAGAATCTCGCTTTGATGAGGATTGTGGCTATACGTTCGTCCACCGGGGTGCTTGGCCAGTACTTGGCGACAGAGTCTCTCTCCTACGACGAATCCAACACCGAATTCGCGCTCCTTTACGTGGCAAATGTAGTAGACGTCACTAGTTTATTAGGCTTCACCCTTACCTTGCCTTTCCCCGTCCATTGCATTTCTTGGGTGCTGCTTTGTTTTATGAAAGAATTTTCAAAAGACGTCTCTCTTCCCTCGCTTAATTGTCGCGTGTGCCGCCATTGGCTGCAGGGTAGCTTTTTTGCAACTTCGAACTTTCCTCTCGTCACCTGATGCTCGTTTTTTATTACACAGAAGCGCATGCGGACCTTAGCTTCAACAAGATAGTGATCCGAATCGATGTTGGCACGTCGGATAGAGCGCACATCAGGAACGTTTCAAGCGGATCTTCGGTCTGTCACAAAATGATCAATTTGTTTTTGGTTCTTTGATTAGGCGATATCCAAGTAGCTTTTTGGAACTATCATATTCCGTGCCGCGGTCGATCAGCTTCTTTCCGTTGTCGGAGGTGTTGTCACAAAAGCTGAATTTCGCCACTGTTGGACCAAATATGCCGTCTTCTCCCACCCTGACAATAAAGTTGCCATGTACGATTTAAACATAGTGGTGAGGGCAGCTCTAATAAACCTACGGCATTTAGAAAATTCATCGTACCTTCGTAGTGGAATTATGCGTATATTTTATTGCTGTTGGGTAGTGTTGGTAAACAAAAAAACTGCTCTATTAAGAATTGTTAATGGGAAAGTGGAGGGGGAAATTTTAGTTTTCGTATATACTTGATTTATATTTTAAATAAGTATATATAATACGTAAATACCTCGCATAATTACTCATTTCTATTGTTTTTTGTATCTTAATCCCGTTAAACTAATCACATGTTTCTTACCAGATACCATCAGGGTTGCTAAATTAGCTAAAAGGAAATTTTACCCGAGTTGAGTATCCTTTTGTAGCTCGTTTACAAAAAAATGCACCTATTTAATAAAATAGAGAATATTATTATTGGTGTTGTTGTAGGCTAGTCGATCGATTATTTTCGTGTGCAAGAAAACCACTTCTTTCTACAAGTTTTGCCCAACGTTTCGCTTATCACCTTAGCATCTTCAGGGGCGAATCTTTATTTACATAGGCATCAACAAGAAACAAAGAACAATGTTATCGACAAATAATGATTTATGTATATACATAATTACAAAAAATGGGCTAAATATTTGAAAAACAACAAACGAAGATACAAACATAAAGAGACAATCACAGGTTTTTGATTTTAACTGTGGCACTTACTCATGGTTAAGATTTATTTTACACTTAACATTTGGAAACATCTGATATTTGAAAAAACACCAAAAACATTCACAAGTATTGAAAAATTAACATTGAAACATTAACTTATTAAAAATATTAATACCATCGCTATGTGGTACTTTCGTCATACTAAATGTTTATAGGATATAAGCAGCCGCTTGTTAATTGTTTTTTCTCTTTTCTCTAATATTCGTAGGCTTTCTATAGTGAATCTCTCTTTGCTCTCTCGCTTGTTGTCGTTGGTTGTTTTCGTGTCCGGTGCTCTATTAATTTCGTTGTTTATTTCTGACGTTCTTCTGACAAAGCCTAAAAAACAGAAAACGTCAGAAATAAACAACGAAATTAATAGAGCACCGGACACGAAAACAACCAACGACAACAAGCGAGAGAGCAAAGAGAGATTCACTATAGAAAGCCTACGAATATTAGAGAAAAGAGAAAAAACAATTAACAAGCGNCAAACACCAACAACCTTAGTCTAAAGTTGGCGTACCGATCAAACTTCACACTTTCTTCGATCTTTACCAAAACAAAAACGCCACTACTGCCCTAGCAACAAAGCAACGTGGTGTAGGAAATAACATGCAAAGGGAGCAAAAACGAAAACTGCAACAAAGTTTATATAGGAACGACTAACAGGTCTACTCTGCGCTGGTAATAAAAAGTTTGTAGCCGGTAAATAAATTTCCTGTCAATTTTTAAACCCTTTTCGCATTCTGTGTATTCTTGTAACCGGTAAATTTTGTTACCATCTCATAAGCTTGTAACAAAGTACTGCCCCGTGAAATATGCAATGCCAGAATTTGCACAATTCTTCATAGCTGAATTGCTGAATACTTTAACTGCATTACCAACGTTCCTAGAATCGCGGTGACAAGAACTGGTAACATTTTTTGGCAATAAAATTTTCCGGTTACAAAATCTTCGGTAACGTGCAGAATAGACCTGTAAGATAGCATTGGGCGTTCGTCTGTCAGAGCACGAAGCAGATATAAAGAAAAATAAGCAAAGCACAGTTTTAGCGCAACACATACAAAATAGTGGTCTTACAGCTGATTTAGCCAACGTCAAAATATCAGACAAGGAACGGAGGGAAAAAGCGAGATTCACTATAGAAAGCCTACGAATATTACAGAAAAAAGAAAAAACAATTAACAAGAAGGAGGACACGGATGATATCGCGGCTGCTTATTGCTATGCTTGTAATAAACATTTAGTATGACGAAAGTACCACATAGCGATGGTATAAATATTTTTAATAAGTTAATGTTTTAATGTTAATTTTTCAATACTTCCGAATGTTTTTGGTGTTTTTTCAATTTTCAAATGTTTCCAAATGTTTAGTGTAAAATAAATCTGAACCATGATTAAGTGCCACAGTTAAAATCAAAAACCTGCGATTGTCTATTTGTGTTTGTATCTTCGTTTGTTGTTTTTCAAATATTTAACCTAATTTTTGTAATTATTTATATACAAATATAACACAGCCATGGTTCAACAGAGACGTGCTTAAAGCGATTACGGCCCGGAATAAGGGCTATTCTTCTTGGAAGAAAAATAGTTCTGAAGAAAACTGGATGGCATATAAACTTTTGCGGAACAGGGCTACTAAAGTAACTCGTGATGCCAAAAGATGTTACTTCCAGAACAAACTGAATGTAAATCTTCCACCAAAAGTCCTGTGGAATAACTTAAATCACCTTGGGGTAAAATCTGAATGCGCGATTGATGTTGATATCATGAATGATTATTTTACGATTAAACCGACAAAAGGAAATGATGTTTCTATGTTTGGTGACAATCTTTCACAAGGTTTTGGCAACGAATTTAACTTTTCAAATGTCAGTGAATCTGATTTAATACAATGCATTAGTTCAATTAAATCTAATGCTGTAGGAGATGATAAAATAGGCTTGAGGTTTATTCAGCTAATTTTACTCTATATAATGCCGCCCTTAACGCATATAATCAACTTTTCGTTAACATCACTAAAATATCCTGATGCCTGGAAGGTGGCTAATATTATACCGGTAGCGAAAAAGAGTAATGCTTCGCAGCCCTCCGACTTTCGGCCAATTAGTATTCTGCCGTCCTTATCAAAGGTTTTTGAAAAACTGTTGCTAAATCAAATTATGAATTATCTGACAGACAACGGCCTGTTATCTCCATATCTATCAGGATATCGACGAGGACATAGCTGTTCAACTGCTATGCTCAAGATTATCCTCCGTATACGACCATTCTTTGACAAAGGGGACCTTACAATACTCACGTTATTAGATTTTTCCAAAGCGTTTGATACAGTTTGTCATAGAATTCTTCTCAAAAAGCTTGACATATTTTTTAGATTCAGTAATGATGCAGTAAGGCTTATAGAAAGCTATTTGACTGACAGACGACAGAAAGTTGTATCTTTGGGTAACAACTCAAGTTTAATGCCGGTAAAATCTGGTGTACCGCAAGGCTCTATTCTTGGTCCGGTTTTATTCAGTTTATACATCAATGACATAGAAAAATGAAGTTTTCAGAAATGTAAAATACGGCACTGTAAAAGACTATGTCTTAATTGTGTTATAATAATAATAATATGCCCGCACATTCATATGCTTATTGCGCTCCATATGCACATGAATAAGTGCTATGATTCGAATTTGCCAGCCTAAATACAATTTTAGTAATAAATTTAATTTTAATTTTTAAATAGTTATCAAGAAATAGTTATCAATTCTTGTCTACAACATTGTTCTTTGTTTCTTGTTGATGTCCATTTAAATAAAGATTCGCCCCTGAAGATGCTAGGGTGATTAGCGAAACGTGGGACAAAACGTGAAGAAAAAAGTGGTTTTCTTGCACACGAAAATAGTCGATCGACTAGCCTACAACAACAACAATAATATATATTAAATTCGATCAACAACCTACTTAAAAAAGTATATTATTTTTGTTTAGTTTGCATTCCGTAGAAAGCGACAATTAAAACAGTTTGAGATTTTGTATAGTAGAATTGAATTTCGTTGTCTGTTGGAATCCAATTTACATTCTTAACCAGTGCCGGATTTAGGATCTATAGGCCCATAGGCTCTTTCTGTGGTGCGGGCCTCCTGGGAGTACCAGGGCATATAGATTTTAGTTTTTTTAAGTTGTAAACATAACCTTATCTTACAGGTAAAAATTACGATTAGGTTTTTCTATTCAATACATGCTTTGCATATTTTAAACCACGTTATATGTATATATTTTTGTTTTGAATAGTAGGATGGGTGTTGAATGAAAACCACCTTTTTTAATTTTTCACATAAGTACATACGTACAGTGCCGGTGTTATCTAATTTTGAAAATAGTTTTATTTACTTCTGCTTTATTTTCATTTTAGTTTTTAATATAATTTTCTTTTGTTTATTAGTTATTAGTCCTTTAAAATAGCGTTCAATCGTTAGTGCATATTTTTGCAGAGATGCATGGTTTTGCATATTTTGCAAAGAAAAAATATGTAAAAACCACATGTCTGTTTGATTACAAACTAATTTTATACATAAATATGTATTGTATTTTGAAATGAATTTTTCGTTCTTTTCTTGTAAAAATGCATGTCATGATACAATAATTTTTAGAAGGCAGTTTCACTTCAACATTATTGACATAAACCATGTCTGTGACAAACACGCAATGTGGCCACTGCTATGATATAAAACTTGGGGGTTTTGCTTGTTATTTTAGATATTTTTTAACAGAACATCTAAGGATTTATATGTTTCATAACTGATCACTTAATCTTCAATTCTTGCCACTGCTAATCACATGAATAAATATCATAAAAACGAAAATATGACGGAAATATTTCTTGTTTAATATGTTTTAGATCCATCGCACACCGCGGACTTTATCGGCCGCCGATCTAGCTGAGGTGCTAGTCTTTCCATTGCACAACTTATTGGTCGGAGCTATTAAGTTGGTGTAGTCTGCGCACCTCCATACATCTTCATGTACATATTTCAAGCCATCCCTTCTATTTAAATAGGCAACCGATAAAGGCTGTGGTGTGCGATGGCTCTTATAGCTGTATCCTTACATATTTTCCGTGTGTTGCAATATCTACGGAAGCAGCAGTTCATTTTTTCATAATTTTTTATGAAGAAAATTATTAAAAAATATTTGAAAATTTCTTTAGTCATGTGTTTGGATTTCCTTTGCTTTATTTTTCCAACGTCAATTATTAGATTATTATTTTTTTTTTTTTAAGTTGGTACAACAAAATATACGAAACACGTTTTCTGTCAGATAGCTAACATGGCGGATAAGAAGTGAAACTACCTTCTAAAAATTATTGTATCATGATGCATGTGAAATTTATTTTTGTATCGGCACTCAAATATTAGGAAACTATTTTTAAGTGCATATTTTACTTGTTTATAGCCCATATTTTCTATTTTTTAGTGAATCAGATTCCGAGTCCCACATAGTTATTATTATTTAAAAAAATATATATGTATGTATATTTTTTATTTCATTACATTTTTAAAAACTTATTGCTAAAAGGCGAAGACCATACAGCTAAGACCTCCTCGTTAGCAGATCTTTCAATTAGTCTTTCGAAAGACAGTCAAGAGCTTTCAAGGTAGTTGCCAGAATTGACAATACTTTAGTATTTCGAAGGACTGTGGTGAGTTGAAAATTCTTCTATCTAATTTGAAAATTTTCCTTTAAAATTTTGTATAAGATAGCCGAATAATAGAATATAAAGGGAGAAAGCTCTTTTATTCATTCGCCTGCTTATTACGTCATGTACCACTACAAAACTTTAGGTGCGCTTAAATTCTCTAACACTTGCACCACAGCCACTGTTTTTAATATTTTCTTTATTTATATTTTTTATAAATCATATATTTTTACAATAAAAAATAAACTACTATTTTTTGGAAAAGTTGAATGTTGATAAATTCACTGTTTTCCGAACTCCTAATCGACGCAAAAGTTGTATGTAGACTTTATACTCATAGAAAGTACAAAAGTTACATAAACTTTACCTCAAATTTGTAATAACAGTGACTTAGATCAAGGCTGTGGAATCTGTGACCTGCGGGACTGGGTTGCATCAACGACATCCTATAGCTGTGCCGGTGGCACGCGTACTCCGTTTACCTGCCTCCGACTCGACGAATCGACGCATTTCCATTTGCTTACTAAACTAAATCAGCTATTTAGTACTTAAATTACGTTGTACTACAATGTGAAACCCCTTCGATTAGGGTGACAAACGAACTAAATATGTATGTCTTTGATTGACTCGCCTTCAGTGCCTCTTACATTTCTTAAAAATTTTAAATATATAATGTTTTCTTTTTTTATTATATTTTCCTTTATTTTTTTAATTTTTCATGTGGCGCGGGCCCTTGTGAAGCGGACCCCTAGGCTAGCGCCTATGTAGCCTGTGCATAAATCGGGCCCTGTTCCTTGATTAAAAAATGTACTTACATTGGAATGGAATGCTACTAGGCAAATCTTAACTGACGTCACAATGGCTCATTCTACCGATTGGAAAAATAACAATCTGTCAGACCATTGGACAAGGTGTGAAATGAGGCAAATAAGAATCAGCAGCTTCGTAATAAAAACACATGAAGCACACAGTCAACTCTTCCTGAGAGCTCGGCAGAGATTATTTGTGTTTAGGGGGTTTGGGAGCGTTTTTTCGCCCGATGCGGCATCAGTTTAAATCGAACACGCAGCCGGTAAACGCTGGAGTCTGTCGACATTCTATGCGCTGTGCTATTTTTATTTACAAGTATTCTACACATATTCAGACAAGACGCCCGGTTACCGGTGTTCGGTGCGGTGCAAGTGAAGTGAAATTATAATTAAAATGTTCTAAAGTGCAATACGTTTTATTTGGATGATCAAAAATTATTGCGTATACACAAATATAAATAATCGCGGCTAATAGCATACATATTGTGGCACATATGTTGCATGCCAGCTATTTATGTTGTGGCCGCTGTTGCAGTTATAAAAGCGTTGATATTTCACTCAGGCGCCCGTTTGGCAACAATCAACATTCAGTGAGAAGAAAAATAGCTCTAGTTTATTACTATTGCTGCTTAATTGGTTTGCGTGAAAAAGAGGCTAATATCGGGCATTTGGAAATTATTTGGTGCGCTTTTGCCCTCGTTTCTTTGAATGTTGTCTAAACACATACATACATATGTTGTTGGCATGGGCGTAGCCAGAACGAAATTTAAGGGGGGGACCATAAAAAAAAAAATTCAAAACCAATAACTTACTAAAAAATTGTTTATTATAGCTTAAAATTATTGTAACCAATAGAGGTAAATATGTTGTAACTAACTGTTGAAACTGTATAAAACTATTCGTCGATTTAAATTGTTAACTTTTTACTGAGCATGTTTATTTTACGAGGAGGAAGCATCGAAAGCCTAACCCCGTCAGTGTGAGACTTGTAACCCAAACTAAACTTCCTACCGTCATGTACCGTTCGTCGGTATTATAACACTGTATGACTGATAAGGTTATAGATCTATTCTCCTCTTCTTCTTTTTATTTGGCACTGTAACCGCCAAAGCGATTTTGGCCAACTGAAGCCAATTGGAAATGCTAAGTGAAGCCAGAATACTTTCAGAGCAGGGGCGTCGGTGTCCGTTCGAACGACATGGTCAAGCCAGTCGTTGTATTTTAATTTGCCATATACCAGCACGGGCATGATGAGTGACATATAGTGTGGTTTTCGTACGTCGAGAGAGGACTTTACTCCTTAATTGCCTACTCAGTCCAAAGCAGTACTTGTTGGCAAGAGCGATTCTGCGTTGGATTTCCATGCTGAGATTATTATCGGTGTTACTGTTGGTTCCCAAGTAAACGAAGTTCTCTACTTTCTCGAAATTATAACTGTCAAAAGTGACGTATGTGCCAAGGCGCGAATGCGCTGATTGTTTGTTTGATGACAGGGATACTTCCACCAGACCCATTCGCTTTGCTTCATTGTCCAACTTGGAAATGCTAGGACAGGCTTCGCGGTTTTTCTTACCGATGATGTCAGTGTCATCGGCGTAAGCCAGCAATTGTACGCTCTTGTAGTAAATTGTTCCTGAGCGGTTCAGTTCTGCAGATCTTATTATCTTCTCCAACATCAGATTAAAGAAGTCACTCGAAAGAGAGTCGCCCTGTCTGAAACCGCGTCTGATGGCGAACGGCAACAAAGCAGAGCTGGTGGTATTATTCAACGTCATTTTTCACAGCCATATGAGTTTTGAGGGGATCTGGGAAACTCCTTTAGTGCTGTGGAAGCGGCTTTAAAGTCGCCATATAGGTGGTGGGTGCCTATCCTTTTTTTGCGGGTCTTTTCCAAGTTTGGCGTATTGTGAATACCTGGTCTATGATAGACAATACATTCGATAAGACCTTGCAACCTATGCTTAGAAGGCTGATCCCGTGGTAGTTGGCACGCATGGCGGGGTCGCCTTTCTTGTGAATTGGGCAGAGCGCACTTGAATTCCAGTCGTCGGGCAGGCACCTTATTACCTCCTTGCCATCTTAATTAAATAGCTCAGCTGACAGGCCGTCAGCTCAAGCAGCTTAGGCAGTTTTCGTCATAGTCAGGTGCTGGGATATCGACTCCATCGTCATCGACTGGGACCTCGGGATCGTCTTCTCCACTTTTTCAGTGCTTCTGCCATTAATAATCTGAGTACGTTCTGGACATCGGTCACTAGGTTGCCATGGTTGTTCCTACAAGAGTCTTGAAACCTTCCTTAAGTCGCTCAACTCTCTACTAAAAATTTCGGGGGTTTTTATGTCGGCCAGCATTTCAAGCATTTTCTCACACTCCTCATCGTACCAGTAATGAGCAGGAAATGTGGTTTCACTCATCGCGCAAGTCGGTTTGTTGAAGAGTGCTTTCTCACAGCAGGTGTGAGGGTGGAGCGCCGAATCCATTGGCCGTCTGGTTTGATTGCAGCTTTTCGACGTTGAACTTTCCTTGCATTGTTGGGACCCTTTTTTGCTGCTCCGAGGTTGGGTCGTATATTGGATGCATCAATATAGTAGTGCGAGTCGATGTTTGGCCCTCGGAGTGTACGTATGTACATCTAAAACACTGCAAGCATGCCTTCCGTCTATCGCAACATGCTCGATTTGGTTTCCCGTTTTTTGATCTGAAGACACCCACGTACAATGAAGGATACTTTTATGCTAGAACCCAGTAATACATACTGCAAAGTTTTTTAAATTCATAGCTCTACATACCTGTATAGTAAACCAAATAGCCGGACCAGACGTTATTCAAAATAAAAAAATGTAAAAAATCTGTATAAATCTGTGTAAATCTGTAATATTCTTCCGCAACTTTGTAAGCTAAACTAACAATTTATAATCATTGCTTTGCAGCGAAATATCTTATCTTAAATCATACACATAGGTATGTATAAATATGAGAACGTATTGCACATTTTGAGTATGCAGATTTTTTATGCTGGTATATTCATTTATGCTAAATATATTACTTGATTTTGTTTTGTCACACTTAAGAAGTAAACGTCTTGGCTGTTCACCCAAACGGTCTATATTTTTGTCCATAATCTCAGATTGTACGCTTAGAAAAGACACAAACATAAAGACAAAGTAATAAACAATTGAACTATATATGTATTTATAGTTTCCGTTCAATCCATTTTTGCTCATTGTCGGCTGCAGCCAGGTTTTTACCCTTTTTAAATGGAAGTGCTTTGAAGTTAGAGAGAATAACTTGATACAGAACCGGATGATCCACATATCCACTTTTTAAATCAATTTACTAATTATTTTGTTAGCGTTGGGAGTATAATTTGTTATACAGTATGTATATAGGAAAACCCTTTAAAGTTAGGGGGGCCGAAATTATCAAGCAAGCATTTCGTGGTAATATATTTCATTATCTACGCAAAAATTTGGAAGTTTGGGGGGGAGAGGGGCGGCCCCGCTGCCCCTACCTAACTACGCCCATGGTTGTTGGCATCAATGCATACCTACCCCTCTTTTCCACTTTCCAATCCATGCAACGGTATTTTGTCTGCTATTTGTTTGTTAGCTTGTTGATCTAACGGCGCTGTTTATTTGTTTCATATTTGCCTTCTTTGTTTTCCTTTACCATTCCTTCGTCAGCGCTCACACCTGGCACGTTACTCATACGCCCGGATCATTTGAATATTGACAACCGATTTACGCTATCATACCAGGTATGCAAACAAATCTCTGAACGAGTATATATTACAGCAAATGCCTTGGGTATGTTTAATTTACATGTGTACATCACACGTGTACACATGTATACATTGATAAATTTCCGCAGCTCATGTTCAAATCACATCTCAGCGAATCGTAAAGTTGATGAAAGTTCACAGCCGGCTCGAGACGAGTGCATTCCAAGGTGTGCGCAGCGTTCTGAGTGCGGGCTCACAAACAAATGTTGGCAGTTCCCAGTCGGAAAATTAGTAATGCATTACATGCGTGATAAATAATATAATGTATTTCTTATGAGTTCTCGATTATATTACTGCTAACTACGTAATCATCATTCTAATGTATTCAAAAAGTTCCAAAAATTTTATATTAAAACACATTCATTTCTGGATACTAGGTAATGCAAAATTGAATGCCCCACTTTTCATAGGACATCGCCCTGGGGAAAAAATGCATTTTCGAATGTGAAAAGGGCTGTTTTACTGATTATTTTTTCTATCACTATATGTATATTACATTTTCCCACTGGGTTGTTGTGGTTGTTGGCGTTGTGGCAACACAGAAACTATTTCAGCTGCAATAATTTTCGCATGCAGTATATCGTTGATTTGTTGACAATGTTACAATATTATATAATACATATGGGTAATTTCCAGACAAAGTGTACCAAGCAAGTATTTTTTATATATTTTTTTTTAAGATTGGTAAATTTATCCTTTGAATTCGTTTACCGACGTGAAAATTTGTTCAGAATACGAAACTGCTTTCAGGCTCTTCAAAAATGGTTTTCTTGGGAGGCAGGCTTTTTGTTTAATCTTTCTTCAGCAACAATTTCCCATATATGCCATTTGATCAATTTTGGAGAAATAAACAATTTAAATAAAAAAACCTTTTTCACCTAAAGTTGAAATTCTGGAAATATTTAAATTAATTTTTTTTTCTAATAGTCGAATTTTACGAAAATACAAAAACAAGGAAATCATTTATGCTCCTTATACCATATTCCTACCGTCATCGAAAACATGTTTTCGTTGCTATAACCGGTTTTCGACCTAAAACTTGTGTTTTAGTCCATGTAAAATCTGTCAAACGAAAACCAGTTTTCGCTGAAAACTGCTTGAAAACTCACGTTCCACTCATCATTATTATTTTAGATATATTTATCGAAAAGGAAGTCATATTTTATCATCTTTAATACGCTAGCTGGTTATTGTCAATTGGCTGGCCAAATTAAAATATGAACAAAAGAAAAAGGTTGCTGATGATAAGAAAATGAAAGACAAAGTTATTGATTTGGGTTTTTCGTAACAAAACTGTAAACAAAGGATAAAAGAAATGCCAACGAAAACACTACCAGCCGGTGCGAACAGCTTTCAGCCCACAATCCCAAAACTCGTTTTCAAAGTGTTTTCGTTGTCGGTCCGAACATGTTATAAAGCAATAAACAGACATTGGTAATAATCTTATTCTTAGTGTTTTTGCATAAAAACTGGGTGACATTCGGGAAATATTTAGCCATACTTACCTGGTGTAATGATAGATTCACTTAAAAACACAAAATAATTACTTTTGTTAAGTTATTTCTTATGTTATTCGATCAACAACTTCTTGCGCTTCTTAACTGCAATGCACTAAGGCAAGCAAAACAACTAATGTTAATATCACGGCAAAACTAAAAAGTGTGACATTCGGAAAAATTCGAAGGGACAATATTTCAATAAAAAGCCTCGCTTATGTTGATAAAAATTTTCAGATAAAAATAGAATGAAACAGTTAAAGTTAAGGTGGTCATTCACAAACATATACGCTTATTTCATTGTTTCTTTAATTGAACTTTTTTCATGTTGGTTATCGAATAACCTGAACGGAGACAAATATTTTTATATGGAGTAGGTAAAATGTATCATAGAAATACCGTTCGCAAAATTAAACAAAACGGCTTACAATAATAAAAAACAGCTTCTTTGGTGGCTTTTTATTTGGATCGTATAATGTTGTTTTTGATTTTTCGTTTTTACCACCATGCAAAAATTTAAAAAGGGGGGACAAGAAAATAGCACTTCGTTTGGAAATGACCCATATGCATATGTACATACCAACCTAAATATGCCCAAATAAATATGTCCAAATGCTAGATTTATTGCCCCTGTCTCGATTTGTTAAATCAATTATATAATTTATAGTTTGGCCTTTGGTCGTTCCTGAAAAAAAAAAACACTTCACAAATTAAAGTTTCTGTGGAAATAATGAAAATTTATTGGTATATACTTACTAGCACAATAGCGCAGCGGAAATGTTTTCTATAGTGGTGGCAAGCACAATAACCATACCGAGTTTGGTACAAATTAGTAGAACGGTTACTGAGATACATATATGTGATCATAGGTGGGCGGTACCACGCCCATTTTCCAAAATTTTATCATAAACGTATTTCTTGGTAAAGAATTATTGCAAGCATCAAATTTGAATAAATTAGCTTTAATATTTACTAATTTATCGAAGATTTCGTATTTCTCTAAATTACCGTTATATGGGATGTGGGCATGTTGGTATGCTGTACCAAGGTCAACAACTGTGCCATAAATGGGCCTGGCTACGCCCATTTTCGAAAAATGTATAATATTCCTATTTTTCGTCTAAAAATTATTGTAAATATCAATTTGAGTGAATAATCTTCAGTAGTTACTAAAATATCGAAGTTTTCGTATTTCAGGCGTGCTTATTGTCCGATTTTGCCCATTTTCAAGACCATCCGTCCTTCGCCCGAAAGAAGTTCACGTATCAAGTTTCGCTAAGATATCTGAATTTTTACTCGAGTTATCGTGTGCACAGACAGACGAACTGATGGACAGACAGTCACCGCTTAATCGAGATCTCTTTTCATTCTGATCATTTATGTATACATTTGTCTATATCTATCTCGATTCGTTTTGCCTGTTACAAACAACCGCTATGTGAACAAAGTTATAATACCCTTGTGCACAAGTGCGCTCGGGTATAAAAAAACACATACACATGTGTGCTGTGCACACTAGGAATGTTAATCCCGGGATTCCGGACTTTTTAAGGTCTCGAAAATCGGAAATCGAAAATCGGGGTTCTTGGCAACTAATCCGTGGAATTTCGGGATTTGTAATTTGCACTGATGACAATAATAGAAATCCTTTTCTTGACCAGAATTGGCTAAATTTCTTTTTTTATTTAATAATTAATATTTTTTTTTTAATGTGTAGCTCATTATACATATAACACCGCGCGATAGTAAATTTTAAACACAAATATCACAAATATAATATTTAGTTCTTCACTCTAACGTCAGTACTTCAAAAATGATTTAAAAAATTCAGAGAAATGTGCTTAGAGAAGAAGTATGGGTATAAAATTAATGAGGAAATCCTGTAAAAAGATTCAAGTTTCTGGCAGTGATCGGACTTCTACCACATTGTGGTAGATCTAGCACTTTTTTGAGCATCTACCACATCTACCACACAAGTTCTGAAATCTACCACATATTCGCGTTTTTTGAGGGCCTAGTTTTATTTTTGCTCCACATAATTTTCTTAATTTTAAGAGCAATAATTGTCCAACACTAAACACTATATGGTAACAAGAATGATATAATACAAGATTCCACATTCACAGCGGTGATGAAATTTCTCAAATAAAAGTAAACAAAGCCGAATGGGAGGATGAAATAAACTGTAAAATAGTAAATTTTCTCAATAATAAATTTTTCGACAGGAAACGTGGTTTCATTATGTTAAATTTTGAAATATATGATTTATAAAAAGAAGTAATAGCGAAAATTTGAAAAAACTGCGATTTTTGTGAAAGTATTAGCAGATTTCAGTGCATATAAAGTTTCTGAGGCGTTGTTTACATTTACTTGAGAATTGTCAAAATGGGCAAATCCCAAGTAGCGGTTTCAGTAACGTGCCACATTTGTTCGCTACATCGTGATGTGGTAAAATGAAACGCTGGCAGTACTCCGCAAGGTTGCAAAAAAATTATGTTCGAAAAATATCTTCATATGGAAGGAACCGCTTTACACTGTCAAGGAAAAAATTGTGAAGACTCAATGCAATTTTTAGCAACTTCAATCTTGCACTTTGTTATACGAAAATTTATTTTTTTAGAGTCTAATTAAAAAGTTTGCAATTTAGGTGAAACCTTACAGAATTTATTTAATTTTTGTACAAAGTTGGTCCAAAACCTGAGATCTACCACATTGTTTTGAAATCTATCACATTTTTACCACATAGAATTTTTTAAGTCCGATTACATGTTTCTGGTACAGAAGGGCTAGTAAATATTGAAAATGTCATTTTAAAATTATATCCTTGAAATTTCGCAATATTTCATTTTAAAAAAATTATATGTTAAGGGCTTATATAAAGTCGATAACATCCTCGAATCTCGTTCTTCAAACTTTGCCAGCTTAAAAATTACCTATTCGTCCTTGTGAATCCAAAAAATTTAAATTTTTTAAATTCTAGAGAAATTTCATATTGCATTTGTTACCCATATTTTTATTCTACATTGCATTGAATTTGTTTAATAATTTTTATACCCGAGCGCACTTGTGCACAAGGGTATATTAATTTTGTTCACATAACGGTTGTTTGTAACAGCCAAAACGAATCGAGATAGATATAGACAAATGTATACATAAATGATCAGGNAAATGGGAGTGGCACCGCCCACTTATGATCACATATAAGTATACCGGTAACCGTTCTACCAATTTGTACCAAACTCGGTATGGTTATTGTACTTGCCACGTGTAAGCAAAACGTTGAAAATTATTGAAATCGGACTAATATAACGGCCGATTCTCATATAACGGTAAATTTAAGAAATGCTTGAAACTTCAATATTTCGAAATTGAAGGACGCTAATTTACTCAAAATTGTTACAACTCGGCTTACCATCTAGCGGAAGGTTTCGGAAGGGTGAAAAAACATATATTTAATACTTGCGCCGGGTATTTAATGTTCGGCTCCGCCCCAACTTAGCCTTTCTTACTTGTTAATCATATCTTTGAAATTACAAAGCCCTTCAAAATAAATCCCGCGTTCAGAGAGAAAAAAGTAGGTTTCAAACCCATTTATTTATTATTTATTTCATGGTAGGAGAGCTTTTCAAACAATATAGAAGCAATTTTTCCGATTCAAGTTGTTGGAAAGTAATGAATACCTAAATCCCGGGACTAATCCCGGCATCCCGGGATTGTCACACCGCCATCTCGAAAATCCCGGGATCGGAAAAAGCCGAAAAATTAACATCCCCAGGGCATCCCTAAAATTAAACTAGGAGAGAATGAGACGAATTCGTTTGATTGTTGTAATATTGGTACGAAGTTGATAAGTTGTTATAATTTTTATACCCGAACGCACTTGTGCACAGGGTATTATAACTTCGTTCGCTTATCGGTTGTTTGTAACACCCTAAAGGAATCGAGAAAGATATGGAGAATTGTATACATAAATGATCAGAATGAAAAGATAAGTCGATTTAGCCATGTCTGTCTGTCTGTTCGTCTGTCCGTCTGTCCGTCCGTCCGTCCGTCCGTCTGTCCGTGTTCACGATAACTCGAGCAAACATTGAGATATCTCAAGGAAATTTGGTGTATAGGTTTCTATTTATCCAAGGTAGGTTGCTATTGAAAATGGGCGGAATCGGACTTTAACCACGCCCCTTCTCACATAACGGTATTTTCGAAAAATGCAAAAAAATTAGGGCGTGACCCCGCCCACTTATGATGAAATACTGTATCTTATTGGCCACTTCACCAATCATTACCAAACTCGGTAGGAGCCTTGCTCAGGATCCAGTTAAGAAATTTGTTGAAATCGGGCAATAGCCACATCCACCCCCCACATAATGGTAATTTACAGAAACATGAAAACTGCAATAAATCAGTAACTACTGAAGCTAATTGACTCAAAATCGATTATTGCAATGACCACTTAGCAGAAAATTAGATTATTATACATTTTTGGATTTTAGGTGTGGCTCCGACCACTTATGATTAAAAATGTGTATCTCGGTAACCGATTTATCGATGTCTACAAAACTCGGTGCATTTAATAACCTTAGTATGAAAAAGCAGTTCGTTGAAACTTACTCAAATCAGACTAAAATTGCAACGGCTTCCCGTATAACTACGGTGACCATCCGTTCTGTTTTTTGCAGGACCGTACTGTTATTTAAAGTTCTGTCCTGCGTAGTTTTTCAAAACAGAAAACCCCCAAAAATGTACTGATTTTTTCCAAGTGTCCTGCCTTTGTCCCGTATTTTCTTCGATATTTTAAAATTAACTTTTCCTAATCGAAATAAAGGCAGGGTCGATAACTAATCGATAACTAAATAAGGGTAGGCTGGTTTTGAAAGTTCAACCAGTCAATGCGTTCTAAATTTTGTACGGTTATGGACAACGGATGACGAGAAAATGAAGAGCAGCATCAAATATATCAATAACACTCTCCTACAAATTTTGTGGTAGTCGCTTAAGAAAAAAAATGTTCTCCAAGCTAATTTCTTTTCAAACAAGCGTTTTCGTAATTTTTTCGAAAAACGTGTTTTTGGTACAAAAGATTAAAATGCTAAAAATTATTCAATCAACATAAGCGACCTACAGTCCTCTTACAAAAATATATTACTTTGCCGATATTGATGAAAATTAGCCGAAAAGCTCCTTAAACTACCCTATAGAAAATTATTAGTGTTACAAGCGACCAAAATCGAAAAAAGTGAAATTTCAATCATTTTCTTTTTACAATAAATGGAAATCTCATGAGAAATGTTGATGTTACGGAACACAATCTGCACAAATTATATACTTTTGCAAAGGGCCCATCAATACCTTTCGAGCTGTAGGTCGTTTCATGTGATATTGACGATTAACTGAAAAAGTACTAAAAATACGTTTTTCGAACAAATCTCGAAAACACTTCTCTGAAACCATGGGTATTATTTTCATGTTCAACGACCCAAAGTTTGCTTAAACAATTTGCTTTACAGAGGTTCATATATCGTGTAAAGTAATATGTAATATGCCTTATTATAATTTAGTAAATATTCATTACAAAAAGATTAATACCAATGAAGCAAATGTGATTTATGTTTAAATTTTAAAATTGCATTAATAATTAAAAAATATACACTCCTCGTTATTTGAAAGCGCACCCATTTAATACTTACTAGTTACAGTTTTCCTTTTGTTTGTTTAATATTCATAAATTTGTTATAAAAAATATAGCATATTCTACGTCTAAATCCGATTTAAAATTTTTGAAAATTAAACAACAAAAAACATAGGGCGACAATTTTTTTTGTTGACGGTGCAGCACCTTTTCTTCCATGTAAAAATTTTGTCAAGCATACTTTGTATGGAAGAAAATCAAAAAACGGGTGCGCTATTTAAATGACGGGGAATGTATATGTATATGCAGCATATTTTTTTTTATACTACGCAATTATATGTAGGTAATTTTTTTTAATAATTGTCCTGCATTTTTAAAATATATTTGTGGTCACCTTACGTATAACGGTAATTTTCGGATATACGAAAGCTCCGATATTTCAATAACTGAGGACAATCATTTACTCCAAGTTAGTACTTACAACAATCTCTTAACAATAAATAAGACTGTTATAGATACGGTGACCATATTAACCAACGCAAAATAAAGGAATTTTTTTTTCAAAATGATTTAGGAATACGTACATACAACTTGTGTGGTAAAAGTATCTTACCCATATCGTAATTTAAATCAAATATTTACCAGTTAATTATATTATTTAATTGTACAAGTTCCCCTGCTGTAGCGAAAAATTAAGCCAAATCCTTTTCAAGGTCTTCGCCATCCTTTGCTACCAAAATGCGTTTACCATAATTCATACTGTACGACGAAGCCAGCACACAGTGGTTCAAAATTGGAATTTAATGTTCATAATGTACCGGAGCCCTCATTTTTCAACCAATTATTACTAAAAACCAAAAAATATTTATTTTGGTGAAATATTTTTTATTACATTTCATTTTTTTGTGTATTTTTTTTTTGTTTTGGGAGAACCATACAATTGTTTTCAACTAGTTTTTTATGTAACATTTATTAACTGGAACAGGAGAATACGTTTTATTAAAAATTGCTACTTTAACTGCATTTTGCATTAAAATCAAATAAAGGTTCAGAAATCAGGCTCAACTGGTCTCTTGCAAATATCGTAAGCTTTCATAAATAAAAAATAATCACACTCGAACACTAAATGCCAGTTTTGAACCACTGTGTAGCAGAGGGTCTATTATTCTCTTTGAGTAGAACTGGAAACTCAGCGTGCAACACGATCCTGGGCACAACTTTCCCTGTGCTTTATAGATTTACAAAGATTACCGATTAAATAGAAACCCTTAAGTGGGTGCGAAATAAACTGGCGAAGTATGGCATTATATTTTATAAGGGACATTTTTATGTTTCATATTCTGCGTTTACAAATTTACCTCTGAAAAATGCAGTGCCGATTTAAAGGACAGTTTAAGAAATAAAGGACAAAGGGCTTCTTTTATTTTGAAAAAAATTATAAAGGACGGGGCGTCAAAATAAACCGTAGTTATAGACTTTTAGGTAGTTTAAAGACAGTTGGAGCGATGATAGTTGATGCCTGCGCCGGGTATATAAAATTCGATTTCGCCCGAACTTATACTTCTTTACTTATTCATTTTAAATTTATTAATTCTTCAGTTTATTATAACTTAGACCCATGATCAAATTTCTACAAAAGAAATAAATGGTTTAGTTTTGATGTGATCAATATATGTTCTTATCTTTGAAATACAGCTCAATTATTGTTTTTGATCGTGTTGTTGATCAATTTAATTTGATGCCTAGGAACTCAATCAAAGGAAGCGCTAAATCCAACGCATAATTGCCATTAAAATCCCCACTTAAAATCATTGGAATTTTATTGTCGTCTTTTTTAAG
The DNA here is from genome assembly GCF_001687245.7 of Rhagoletis zephyria. Classification (NCBI taxonomy): domain Eukaryota; kingdom Metazoa; phylum Arthropoda; class Insecta; order Diptera; family Tephritidae; genus Rhagoletis; species Rhagoletis zephyria. The sequence goes on from NW_016157911.1 coordinate 78,066, forward strand.
GATCCGCGATACTTCTGGTGTGCATTTTTATTAAACTCTCGTGGGAGAAATACAAACGGCCACAAATATAATTGTTCTCTCGTGGTCCAGTCTGCTTTCTCAAGCACATATTTCTCCCACATTAGTAATTGGAACAGATATTGATTCCTGTTTTTATGCATTGGGTTCTATTTGCGGAGTAACAATACGGGCTTGGTCAACTCCGCCTGCTTTCGACATTGGTTTTTAAATTGAATTACTATATAAAAATTAGGAATGCCTAAAGTGTTCTCATTATCCATCCACGTGTCTGAAAGAATTAGAAAATTCAACGATAATGCTATTCTGTCCCATTGAAGCTCTTGTCCGTGAGCGCTTATATTTTGGCAATCCTTTCTTTCCATTATATAATACTTTTTCAATCGTTTCAAGTCGATTTTGATGCAGCTCGCAACTCAATTAGGGATACTGTTGCTCTCCGACCATGATAAAGTTTTCCATATATATGTATACATATACTAACAGACCCGGCGAACTTCGTCCCGCCCAAAATTAATTTTTTTATTGAAACATTTGGCACAACGATTTCGCCAGCAATTCACGTTCACGTTTTGTGGTCGAGAGAAGGCATATCCTCCATTGCCGCCATAAATAACCTGAAGATAGCGTTATACCTGGAAGAAGTCCTTGCGGTTCGATGGTAAATCGTCCTTGAATCTGTATAGTATAGTTGGTGGCAATTTCCAAACTGGTCAGTATCATTCGCCCATATTCTGGTTAGTCACCATAAAGCAAGGACCGCAATGGTTCTGATGGTTGATTTAACGGGAGTAATTTGACTTTTATCCCTAAAATATTCCACGCCTATGGGATGTGCCCCTTTTACAAACTCGTTTATATATACCCTCGTATAAGCACCTACCATTGATATGTCTGCATACCGAATTTCAAGTTCGTGGGACTTATGGTTCCGAAGTTATGGCTGATAAAAAATTCCACGCCTATGGGATGTGCCACGCCCCTTTTTACAAACTCGTTTATATATACCCTGACATAAGCACCTACCATTAATATGTCTGCATACAAAATTTCAAGTTAGGAGGGCTTATGGTTCCGAAGTTATAGCTGATAAAAAATTCCACGCCTATGGGATGTGCCACGCCTCCTTTTACAAACTCGTTGATATATACCCTCCTATAACCACCTACAGTTGATATGTCCGCATACCAAATTTCAAGTTCGTGTAACTTGTGGTTCCGAAGTTATAGCTGATAAAAAATTCCACGCCTATGGGATGTGCCACGCCTCCTTTTACAAACTCGTTTATATACACCCTCCTATAAGCACCTACCATTGAAATGTCTGCGTACCAAATTTAAAGTTCGTGGGAATTATGGTTCCGAAGTTATGGCTGATAAAAAATTCCACGCAAACTCATTTATATATCCCCTCATATAAGCACCTACCATTGATATGTCTGCATACCAAATTTCGAGTACGTGTGACTTATGGTTGCGAAGTTATAGCTGATAAAAATTCCACGCCTATGGGATGTGCCACGCCCCCTTTTACAAACTCGTTTATACATACCCTCCTAAAGGCTCCTACCATTGAAATGTCTGCATACCAAATTTCTAGTTCGTGCGACTTATGGTTCCGAAGTAATAGTAGTAGTAAAATAGTCTTTATTTTTATTATTTCAGATACAATTAATGTTTAATATTAATAAACGAATGAAAATACGAACATACGGCTATGACATAATAGGTCGATAGTCGGAAATTTATACTGGCAACATAAAAGCTAAGGAGAAGAAAAGAAACAAAAACAAAAAATTTGTGTTGTTTACGAGAATTCCGTTAAAATTAACTCCCTATACTTTAAACGTTGTAATAAGTAAGTGTTCAAAGCTCTGTAATCACAGCCATTTAAAATGTTTATTACTTTAGCCGGATTCAAAACCGTCTCCCCAAAGCATTGTAAGCGCATGTTTTTATAGATTGGACATGTCCCGAGAACGTGAAGTGTATTTTCTGACACTCCAAGTTACAAACTGGACAAGCTCCGGATGCCACGTTCTTGAATGATGTCGCATTTATGTTCAGTAGCCCACCTATTGCGCGAAAAACTAAACTTATTTGATGAGCCGTAAATTCATCTTTAAAATAGTAAATATCTGTAGAAAATACATACGGATATATGTAGGTCATGGGTTGTGGTACTTGTGCTCTTTCTTGAAACAGTTGAAATTCTTGTTTTCCGAGTTTTTCAAGCAACAACGGAATGTATGTATTTACAGTGTTAGTAGTGAATTCTGTCAATGGTTCAATATTTGCGCTGTTTGCTATACTGTGCCACTTAGCTACCCAACACGCATTTTGTCTCACCGCCTCCTTGGCCAGAATGCATGGTAGTCTGCTGTCCGATAAGCTTAAACACCTGGAGATGAACAACATATGGGTACGCAGAGAATGCTAATATAGGGGGAGTAGCCTACTTTCCAGATAAATCATATAATTGGGTGTGTTAGAGGGCAAAAATATGAGCTTCTTAGTGAAAAACCGCAGGAGCTTCTCTACCAATTCATGCGAAACAGCAACGCTGGACACACAAGAACAAGAATCTTAACGTCGTTTGTACGAAAATATTTGAAACTTTAATATTCTTATTAAGCTTTTACCGCGATTATTTTATTAGGAAAAATGGAAAAAGCGACAAAGTCTAAGCAGTAGAAGTTATGGCAGCTATTGGAGATCACCACATCTCCCCATCAGACTTCTTTTTACTAGACTTTCAGCAGGGATCGAACCCGCGTCATCGACGTCCAAGATCAGGGTCGTTAACCACTGAGCTATGCACACCCCGAATAAGGAAAATGAATTAGCAACATGAGTTGCATGTGGTGATCTTCGAAATAGCTGCTATAACTTTTACCGCTCAGACTTTGTTGCTTTTTCCATTTTTCCTAATAAAATAATCGTGGTACAAAGCTCAATAAGAATATTAAAATTAAATGTTAATAAGCCACAACAACATTGACGAGCCTGCCTGAAAAGTATACAATAAAGCAAATGCATGTATAGAATTGACAACAACAACCACGCTGTTAAGTTTAAGTAGCGGCAAATCTGCTGCACTTGATAGCAGTAGGTTGAATGAGGAATAATTAACACAAAACCACGCTTTTATAAATGTACTACAAGTTAGAAAGTAATATACCTCAGTCCTATAGAATTTGTTTTGATAACTTACGATTTTGAAATTTTAGCAAAAGTCATTATAAACAATTTATGAGATTTAAAACGAAATACATGGAGCGCATCCAATACAAAGCATTAGATTTATTTGACAATAGTGAAACTACAAACATAGACCTAAAATTTCTACAGAGAAAGTACAAATTTGAGATAGATTTTAAGCGGCCGTTATTCATATACCCACATACATACATATATCAATCTTCATATCATTTCAAGTTTATTAAATGCGCCCCACGCTTTTCATTTTCAATCTCATAAATTGTTTATAATGACTTTTGCTAAAGTTTCTAAATCAAAAGTTATCAAAAGAAATTCTATGGGACTAAGGTTTATTATTTTCTAATTTTTAGTCCATTTATAAAAGCGTGGTATATTAAAAAGTTTTAATTTTTATTTTTATTATCTTCTACTTTTTAGTTTTGTCTGTATAAAATTTTACAATAGATATTAAAATAATTCAACTTGCAGTGAAAAAAGAACAGACGACCATGCAAGAAACTTATTTTAATATGATTTGGAGCAATTCTAGTTGTTTTTAGAGTTTTTTGAATTAATGCAACTTGTTTCCATTTTCTTTTACAACCCCAAGTGTGAAATGTCACGTGACATAAATTTCCATCGTAATATTTTTGTAAATATTGCTTTTAAATGAATTTTTAACGCAAATAAAACATATATTTAATGTAGAATATACTTTATATTTTGACTTCAGCGCCAATTCAGGGTGAATTTGTTGGAAATCTATGACTTATTATGTTTCAACTACATACGCCAAATTCGAACCAAATTGGACCATAAATACGGTTTTTCGAAATATCTCAACCTTGGCGCCACCTAGGAAGACCATTTTACGCAAACATGATTCTGCTTACATAGCCAGTATATATTTTAAAAAGCAGACGAATAAGCCCTTAAATACGTTAGATATAAGACTTTTATTTTTCTTGTCGTGGTGGACCTTCCGATGGAAACACCCATATGTAGCAGCAATTAATTTAATTTAAAGAAATGGCGTGTCGTCCATTTCTGCTGTAGCATATATTTGTAGGCATAATATTTAACCTCTTCTGGCGAGGCGACATCTATCTCTAAAGTTTTTCTAATTGTATGTCTTTGATATGATACCTACGATGAGCTTGATATCTAGACTAGGTTTGCCATAAATACCTTTGCTATGTTCATAGTATAAATGGTGGTCTGGACACACAACATTGCAAGTTGATAAAAGTGTTGTAAAATGAATGAAAGGTTCGATCCCTGCTGAAAGTATAAAAAAATAAGTCTGATGAGGAGATGTGGTGATCTCCGAAATAGCTGCTATAACTTCTGCCGCTTAGACTTTGTTGCTTTCTCCATTTTTTCCTAATAAAATATTCGTGGTACAGTGCCCAATAAGAATATTAAAATTAAATGTTAGTAAACCACAAAAACATTGACGAAAATATTTGAATTTATAGAAAACAGAATAAATTCGTCCGTCGAGCAAGAAACATTGATTCTTATTCATTTGAATCGACATCCCTACATTAAAATTTTTCATGCATATAAAGTCCACTAAATACTCCATTAGAAATTTAGTGCTTTTTTCGAGAATAACCCCTATTTTTCTTGGGTTTTAGTGCTTTTTCAAATTCAAAACTTGGCAACACTGATTGTGGACGATCACTTCACACGTATTCTTAGAGTCTGATTATGCATACTTCGCATAACTTCGCACAACCATTTGTACCAGTGCAATAGAAATGTAACTTAAGAAAATGTGAAGCAAAATCTAAACTCAACAGATCGCTAAGTTATTAAAAGCTCTGCTAACTTCTGGGTAATGGAATACATACAAAATCCATGCAAAGTATTTACATACGAAATTGCGCTCTATCGTTTAGTCGTTAGCGAGTAGGGTTCGAATTTTCAGACTTTGGTATCGATACTGAGTACTACTCATTCTGGCATCGAGCTCATGGTATTGATACTCTAAAAGTATCAGGGAAAAAGAATCGATACTGCTCAGTATCGGACTAATTAAAATACGTTTTTTGGGATACTAAAATTATTTTATTCTTCAATCGTATATCTAGTTATTTCCTGAAATTAAAACAATAGAAAATTAAAATATTTGATTTTATTTCATTGTAGAACTTACTTTCACGTTAGAAGTAATTTTAATGTTAAATGTACATACATATATACATACATATATATATATTTATCTTGGTTTTTATTTTTATGTTTATCATATACTTATTCCCCTTCACCTTTGCCCTTATATAAGAAAAGAGTTTAAATTTACCTTGGTCTTCATTTTTGCCTTTATATTTACGCATCTTTGTTTTTGTCTTTATTTTTACCTTTTCCTTCATCGTTTTCTTTATCTATGTACGTAGTCACCTTTACTTTCATTCTTATATTGGTCTTTTTGTAAGTGTTATTTTTTAACCTTTTACTATCAAATTTTTGTTAAATTAATACCATTTGCATACACGCAAGAAGCACTTGTTTCAGCCCCAACCATTTCCGTTGCATCATTTCCGTTGCACCATTTCGGTGTACAATTTCTGTTGAGTTTGCCAATTTATTCCCAACCAACCAACCGCCGCTAAAGAAGTTTCACTTAAAACTTTCGATATAACTTTGGTAATTGTTGCTCGATCGGTACGTAGTAATTAACAAATGGAAGGCGAAACTTAATGTTACTGATTAGTGATAATAATATGATTAAAATCGTTCAGATTATAAACAAATTATTATTAAATTATTAAATTAAAATAAAAAAATGTGGAACAAAATAAAATTAAATGTTAATAAGCCACAATAACATTGACATTTTTTTTGTCATTTTCCTGTATATTGCATGCATAAACATAAGTAAACTAATTAGTGTTTCTGGAAGCTGTGCCTGTTCAATGTTTCCATACTCATTTGCATAAACAAAACTTGTATACTAAGATGGAAAATAATGGCTTTTCTATTAGGGCTACCGAAATTGTTCCTAAATTTGCAAAAATTCGCAAACTATAGCTAATATTAAAAAAAGATTAGAATATTTGGAACCAGCGACCTAAATGCACGCCAGCAATATTAATGCTATTCTTTACATCTTTTGACTATATGCCAGCCACTGTCGAAATTCGACCGTTCTGCTAGTTTTTTAAGACGCTTGGAGAGGTTTTCTAACTTAGTGCGTCGTTTAACTTACAATGTACAAAATTACTTGCCGGAAAATCTCTTGCTTTCGAACTAAACCTTAACTTAAATTTTTTATATCTTTGAAGGTCGTTGGAAGGACTTGAAATATAACCGATACATTCCAGTTTGTCCATAAAGTTCGATAATTTGATATATATCGATAATTCAATGAATTTCAAGAACACTAAAATCCTTAAACACAACAATAAATATCGATAACTTGATAAATTTTATTAACTTGACAAATTTCGCTAACCCATACATTTTTATAGCTCGATATCTATACGCGAATTTCGACACCTAATTTTCTGTGTCTATAAATTTCGACAACTCAATTAACGTTGGTCAATTTCAATAATTTTACACGTTGTTATAACTCAATAAATATGGATAACTCGATAAATTTCGATAACTATAAACTTCGATGACTCGATAAACTTCGGTAACTTGATAATTTTCGATAACTAAATTTTTCATAGCAGAATTTATTTCAATTCCTATCGAAAAAATAAGTGCGCCTGGGCCACACTGAAGAAGTGGAACTTACGTTACTTATTTAGAAATTGTGAATAAAACGACAGGGTAGTTAATATAATTTTATAAGCTCAAGGTTATATTTTATCTTTTTCTATCTTTATCCNAAATATAACCGATACATTCCAGTTTGTCCATAAAGTTCGATAATTTGATATATATCGATAATTCAATGAATTTCAAGAACACTAAAATCCTTAAACACAACAATAAATATCGATAACTTGATAAATTTTATTAACTTGACAAATTTCGCTAACCCATACATTTTTATAGCTCGATATCTATACGCGAATTTCGACACCTAATTTTCTGTGTCTATAAATTTCGACAACTCAATTAACGTTGGTCAATTTCAATAATTTTACACGTTGTTATAACTCAATAAATATGGATAACTCGATAAATTTCGATAACTATAAACTTCGATGACTCGATAAACTTCGGTAACTTGATAATTTTCGATAACTAAATTTTTCATAGCAGAATTTATTTCAATTCCTATCGAAAAAATAAGTGCGCCTGGGCCACACTGAAGAAGTGGAACTTACGTTACTTATTTAGAAATTGTGAATAAAACGACAGGGTAGTTAATATAATTTTATAAGCTCAAGGTTATATTTTATCTTTTTCTATCTTTATCCCTACCCAGACCCGTCGAGAGGGTAAGAATGGGGGAATCCTTCCCTGGCCCGGGCTTTTTAAGGGCCGTGAAATATTAGAGCCATAGCTTGTTATTAGTTTTTTACAATTTAATTTTGAAGGAAAACAATGCGTAAGCTTTCAGTAACCATGTTAATCGATACAGAAATATAAATATTTTTCCATGTAATGTGATGTCATTTGATGTCAAATCATGTGATCATGTTATATGATGTTATATCATGTGAAGTCCTGTCATACCATATGATGTCATATAATATGATGTCATATCATGTGATGTCATGCCATGTGATATCGTATTATGTGATATCATATTATGTGTTGTCGTGTCATGTGAGGCCATATCATATTATATGATGTGATGTGATATCATATAATGTGATCACATGTCATTTGTCGAATATGAAATCGATAACGCTGTCGATAACTTTGTCGATAAATATACCAATAAAAATATCAATAAATATATCGCAAAATATAACGATTCCAGAAACGATTTATTTATTGTTAAATATATCGATAACATTATCGACGACAATATAGATTATTACACCGATAACAATATTTATAACATTATCGATAACAATATCGATTGTTTTGTCGATAACAATATCGGTTCTATTGATAGAAGTATCCATTATTATATCGATAACAATATCGATAACATTATCGTCAACAATATAGATTATTACACCGATAACAATATTTATAACATTATCGATAACAATATCGATTGTTTTGTCGATAACAATATCGGTTCTATTGATAGAAGTATCCATTATTATATCGATAACAATATCGATAACATTATCGTCAACAATATAGATTATTACACCGATAACAATATTTATAACATTATCGATAACAATATCGATTATTTTGTCGATAACAATATCGGTTCTATTGATAGAAGTATCCATTATTATATCGATAACAATATCGATTATTATATCGATAGCAATATCAATCTTCATCCTAATATTTTTCTTCATATTAGGGGTATTCTCTGAGTCTTGCAAAGCCCTTGCATTGTGCACAGATTGCACGGATTGCACGGTAAAAACCGGTTTTCGTATGGGACAGCTTTGCAAACCGTGCAATCCGTGCACCGTGCAAGGGCTTTGCAAGACTCAGAGAATACCCCTATTTATCTTTATTTTTGCATATTCCCCTTCACCTTTACCTTATAGTGTTTCAAGTGTCATTTTATCCTTTATCTTTACGCATATTTGTTTTAGTTTTTATTTTAACCTTTACCTTTAACCTTTTCTTCGTCTATGTACGTACTAAGCTTTACTTTCCTTCCTGTATTGGGCTTAATATCAGTCCTATTCTTAAACCCCTTATTAGCACGTTTTTGGTTAACAGAACATATATAGTAGAAGCACTTGTTTCCGTGACAACTATTCCGTGTGCATCATTGCCCATTTACTCCCAACCAACGAATCGCCGCTAAAGAAGTTTCACTTCAAAAATACAATACATTTGCTTACCCTTTCAGTTAACTTAACTGTTATGTATTTCTCACTGTCTACATATTCGTCTTTGTCTTCACTTTTGCCTTCTCTTTCTTGTCTTCATCGTTATCATTTATTTCGGCATCTTCATATTTATCTTCATTTCAAAGCTTAATTTCAAATGCGAAGTGAAACAACATGCGAAACATGTCAAATTGAACATGTTAAAGCAACATCTATACACAAATACGAAAATGTTTAAACGACGGTTTTGGCCGTAATTTTTAACCAATTTTGAAACCATAAAAACTCTGCTCATCTACGAAAACATGCCTTTCCAATGGTGTTCTTGGTTTTAAAATCGGGTTGGTAGAATCGCCAAAGGAACGGAGACAAAATTTATGTTAGCGTATTAATATATAGATACTTATAAAATAGCGTACCTAAAATTTTTCTAAAAATTCTGAGTAAAAAGATTGAAACAGTTTGAAACAAAAAATTTAAAACCACACCAAGCAATCAATATACTCACGACACTATGGGCCAAATATAGTAAAACTGCGTATTTAATTTTAGAATTTTTATACCCGAGCGCACTTGTGCACAAGGGTATTATAACTTTGTTCACATAACGGTTGTTTGTAACAGGCAAAACGAATCGAGATAGATATAGACAAATGTATACATAAATGATCAGGATGAAAAGAGAAATCGATTAAGCGGTGACTGTCTGTCCGTCCGTCCGTCCGTCCGTCTGTGCACACGATAACTCGAGTAAAAATTAAGATATCTTAACGAATCTTGGTACGTATACTTCTTTCGGGCGTAGGACGGGTGGTATTGAAAATGGGCAAAATCGGACAATAACCACGCCTACGTCCCATATAACGGTAATTTTCAGAAATACGAAAACTGCGATATTTTAGTAACTACTGAAGATTATTAACTTAAATTGATATTTACAATAATTTTTAGACGAAAAATAAGAATGTTATAAATTTTTGAAAAATGGGCGTAGCCACGCCCACTTATGGATACATGTGTATATCTTGGCAACCGCTGCACCGATTTCTTCCAAACTTGGCACAGTTATTGGCCTTGGTACAGGATACCAAATGGCCGAAAATTTTTAAAATCGGACAATAACCACGCCCACATCTCATATAACGGTAATTTGGAGAAATACGAAATCTTCGATAAATCAGTAAATATTAAAGCCAATTTATTCAAAATTGATGCTTTAAACAATTCCTTACCAGGAAATACGTCTATAATAAAATTTTGAAAAATGGGCGTGGCACCGCCCACTTATGATCACATATATGTATCTCGGTAACCGTTCTACCAATTTGTACCAAACTCGGTATTTTTATTGTGCTTGCTACATAAAGGCAAAACGATGAAAATTATTGAAATCGGACTAAAATTATGGTTTTTCTTATAACGGTAAATTTTAGAAATGCTTGAAACGTCAATATTTTGAAATTTAATATTAATATTTTGAAATTTAATTTCGGAAAGGTGAAAATCATATATTTAATATTTGCGCCGTGTATTTAATGTTCGGCTCCGCCCGAACTTAGACTTTCTTACTTGTTTTATTAGAACTTTAGATATAATAACTTTTAAATATTATTTAAAAAATTTAGTGCAATGTAGAATAAAAATGGTACCCAAATGAAAAAGAAAATTCCGTAGGATTTAAAAAAATTAAAATTTTTTTAGTTCACAAAGACGAATAGGTATTGAAAATGCCCTTTTAATTAATTTTATTTTTTTAAGCTCGTAACGTTAAAAGAACTATTTTCGAGGACGTTGTCGAGTTTACATTAGTCCTTAAAATATAATTTTTTCAAAGTAAATATTGCAAAATTTGAAGGATATTCAAGGATAAAATTTTTATGGATATTTTCAATACCTTATGCACCATAAAATGTAATCCGTTCTTACTAAACCATTTTCTGAAATACTCATTTTATTTAATTTTCAAACTCCGAAGAGAAAAGCTAAAAACAAAATTTTACTGCACAAACTTAGCCTATTGCTTCGCAAATATATTGATTTTTTCGTGTGTAAAATTACCTCTCGCGCGGTGTTATATGTATTAAATATTAAATAAACAAAACAAATATAGCGAAAACTGGCATTCTATTATTGCCACTATTGCAAATTACGAATCCCGAAAATCGCGGGATTCTTGGAGAACATTACCGGGATTTTCGGGACTTTAAACATCCCTAATATACATATATATGTATGTATGTAAGTAAATCTCTAACTTTTTGCATATTTTGGAGCGTCAGGGCAAAATTACTGCCGGCTAGAAGTGTCTGGCAATACTTCCCTATAAATATTTTGGCGAACGTTCGAAAATGACCTTCGATATCTAATACGCATATCGAACTGAGAACGAACTCATAACCAACCTTAGTTTTCCAACGTTCATAGCGTATCGGAAATACATTCGAGATGGATTGGAAAAAATGAAAACCATAGTCACAAGAGAGGAAGTGAAATCCACCTGATTTTCGAAGGGAAATATAAGACAATCACTTTCTCTCATTAAAAAAAATTAAAAAATTATTAACGAAAAAAAATACATTGGATAAAGAAGGTTCCGTTTTGCTGGAGAAGTTCTCGAATCCAATTGTTAACCAAAATGTTTATTGGGCTAATCTTGGTCTTAAAACATTAATATTTAATATTTTTAAAATATACATACGTATGTACATACATAATAATAGTAATAATAATAATAATAATAATAATAATAATAATAATAATAATAATAATAATAATAAAGTGTGCGAACAGATGCCGCCTCCAAAAAGCATCCCAGGATTGAGACCAGTTAGATCCTGTTCATGGCATACTGGAGCATGTATACGATTAGTTCGATATTGGGCTGGCGAGAGCAGTATTCCGCCACTTTAGTATGTGAGGGTGACACCTCACAGAAATGGCTGGTGGGCGAATGCTGCAATCGCCTCCGTCTCGTTAAAACCCTGGCAGGTCTTCAAGTACGTTCAGCACACGTCGCCATTTAGTTGGCAGCACAGGTCCAGTTGAGATTTACTCCTGGTTTTGCGGTGTCTTGGCTCTGAACACAATATCCCATAAGGACTTGTGTCAACCCTCGCGATGGCCTGCTCCTTTGAGAGAAGGGAACTTCGGGACACTGAAAAGCGACTGTGCTACGTGTGGAGATAGCGGCTTGAAGCGGAGACCCAATTGATTGGAAATGAATAAAATAAAACAAATAAATGAAACCAACGTCGATGTTATGGAGGAAAAATGCAGCGCATTCAGGAAGAGCAGTAGAGTCGTGCGCTCCCCGCCACAAACTCCTCTGCAGGAAAATGCCGGCACCACGAGCACGGAGAAAGCCGCCGACGTGGCGCAGAAGGCTACACCTTGCCAAACGGCAACTCCCGGCAGCCGGGATTGTCGTCTTCAAACGCCATCTGCTGCAAACAGCGACAAGCATGCCACCGCAAGCTTGGGAACTTGCGAAGGCAATGAAGATGAGCAATTGGCCCGGATACGGCTCGTCTTGAAGAAGACGTAGAGCGCTGTCTCTAAGAAGAAGAATGTGTCCATGGACATAAAAACGGGTATGGCCCAAATCGAGGAGAGCTTAAATATATTAAGCTACCTCCGAGAGCAGCGCCGGAAGGGGCCTACCCTTTCCGAGCTGCGGAAGGCTGGCCCTGGCTCGCAAAAGAGAGGTCGAACTCGATCCGACTCCCCTACAGGCGAGCCGGAAAAGAAGAAAAATACTACTGCTAATAATAATAATAGTAGTAAAAACATTATTATTAATAATCCTAATAATAATGGCAATAATAACAACAATGCACAGAAAACCGTACCAGACAATCAATGGAAAACGGTTGGAAAAAGCAGAAAGCCCAAGCCAGGGCCAGCGCCAGGTGAACCCTTGGTCAATAAGGGCGAGGCGACCAGCCGCAAAAAAAAGAAGAGGGTGAGAAAAAAGAAGAGTCTCGCCAAATTAATAATTAAGCCAGCTGAAGGCAAAACCTATGCAGAGGTGCTGGGAACGATACGCGGTAAGCTCCAACCCGAGAAGACGGAGACCGTAATTCGATCTGTTCGGAAAACCCGCGAAGGCGGCGTGCTCATCGAAATGGAGCGCTGTGGCAACCACACAGCATTTAAGGAAAATGTGTGCACTGCCATTGGCCAGCTTGGAGACGCCCGTATTCTCACTAGACGTTTACGTCTAGAAGTTCTGGGCATGGACTGCCTAACCACGGCCCCAGAAGTGGAGAACGCTATACGCGGGGAGTTAGGAGACAAGATGAATGGCCAACTTCGCGTCTCTCTCCTCGCTGTAAACTCGCGAGAACAAAGAATGGCTGTGGTGGAAATCGACGAACTGCCAGGCCGGACTCTTATTGAAAAGGGGAAGCTGCGAGTAGGTTGGATTATCTGCCGCGTCCGAGAGCGCGCGGATGTCCAAAGGTGTTTCCGCTGTCTGGGGTATGGCCACAAAAAGGCGGCATGCAAAGGCCCAGACAGAAGCAGTTCATGCTGGAAATGTGGTCAGCAGGGCCACATAGCCTCTGCGTGTAAAGAAAGCCCAAGCTGCTACCTGTGCTCGGCAGGAGATGGACAGAAAAATTCCCATCACCTGCCCGGGTCGGGAGCGTGCAAGGCCTTCAGGGATGCCCTTGCTGAGGCTAAGACAAAGCTTGGGAGAATATGATTAAATTTATACAAGGCAATATGAACAGGAGTAGGGTAGCTGATGACCTGCTGGACCAATTGGTTCTTGAACAAAGAGCAGACGCTGTCATCATCAGTGAACCCTATAGAACAAAAGAAACCTGGCATGTTGACCAATCAGGCTCGGCCGCGATATGGATTGCTAACCCCAACCATCGCGCAGAGAGCAGCGGGGTAGGACGCTGCTACGTCTGGGTTAAAATGGCGCAAATCACTGTGGTGAGCTGCTACCTGTCTCCAAACGACACAGTCCCTGTCTTCAGGGGAAAGCTCGAAGACCTTGAAGACGAATTGCGCGATATAACCGGCCACATAATTGTTGCTGGAGATTTCAACGCAAGAGGCGTGGAATGGGGTATGCCCCAAACAAACACCAGGGGAAGACTGGTCCTTGAAATGGCAGCCCGCATTGGCCTGACCATCCTCAACACCGGAACGACCCCTACATATCGAAGGCCGGGTTTTGGATACTCTATCCCTGACATAACCCTGGTCTCAGAAAGCCTTCTTCGAAGGGCTGACGGATGGAGAGTGATGGAAGACCTGAGTGGTAGCGACCACAACTACATCACCTTCCAAGTCACTGACATAACGCGAGGGCAAAAACGTAGTATCCCTCGCAGGAAACCAGGATAGAACCCGTCTAGGGTCGATGTTCGCAAGTTCGATACGTCACTCCTAGCAGATTCCCAAGGCATTTCACCCACAACGGGAGAGATCCACAACAGGGAGTCTTGTACTAAGCTGGTCTAAGAAACTATGTGCTGCATTCACGGGGCATGCAAAGCCTCAATGCCACAGAGGAGAGCATGGTCAGGTAAAAAGCAGGTATACTGGTGGAATGACCGAATTGCTGAGCTGCGAAGGGCCTGCCATAGAATGCGGAGACTCGCAACGCGCGCTCGTGGTAGACCCGAGGCGCTGACCAGAGCAGCAGCCTACAAAAGCGCTAAGAAAGCACTTGGGGCCGAGATACAGAAGAGTAAACGGAACTGCTGGAAAGCGCTATGTGACGAAGTGGATCGCGATCCCTGGGGCCAGGGATACAAAATAGTGATGAAAAAGTTCCATACATCATCACAGGCGATGGATGAGGCCCGAGTTAAGAATATAGTGGATGCGCTATTTCCCACACACCCACTAAGAGCCGACACAGTGTTCGTCGAGGAGCAAGCCGAGGCACCACTGTTTTCGACAGACGAGCAAAAGCTGGCCCTGCGAAGCATGAAAGCCGGCAAGGCCCCAGGCCCAGATGGCATACCAGCGGAGGCAATCAGGTTAGCTGCGGAAACGAGCCCTGACCTTCTGCTCAACATGTACAACAGCTGCCTTAGGGCCCGGGTCTTCCCAAGCCAATGGAAGAAGGCGAGACTGGTGCTTATACCCAAGGGCAAAGGGGACCCAAACTCTTCTTCATCTCTCCGGCCACTCTGCATGCTAGACACAGCAGGCAAAATGATGAAGAGTCTGNCCTTCTGCTCAACATGTACAACAGCTGCCTTAGGGCCCGGGTCTTCCCAAGCCAATGGAAGAAGGCGAGACTGGTGCTTATACCCAAGGGCAAAGGGGACCCAAACTCTCCTTCATCCTTCCGGCCACTCTGCATGCTAGACACAGCAGGCAAAATGATGGAGAGTCTGCTCAAAATACGCTTGACGTCAGCCATAGAAAGCGAGGGAGGCCTTTCACCCCGACAACATGGCTTCAGGAAGGGACACTCAACTATAGGAGCAATTGGCGAAGTAGTCGAGGCGGTACATAAGGCCGAAGAAGCCTGCCACCAGGCGCGGCCAATAGTGCTGCTAGTCACACTGGACGTCTAGAACGCCTTCAACTCTGCAAGATGGGACGACATGCTGGAGGCCTTGGAACGGTCACTCAAGGCTCTAACATACTTGCTAGATATGATCCGGGATCTGAGGTAGTCCGTTGGCTTTTGTACGACACAACACAAGGTCAGAGAAAGAGACGTATAACCGGCGGAGCGGCACAGGGGTCTGTACTTGGCCCGGACCTCTGGAACGCCACGTATGACAGTCTGTTGCGCACGGAAATGCCGGAGAGCGCCTTCCTTGTCGCCTTCGCGGACGACGTGGCAGCCGTCATAACAGCAAGAAATGTCCAGCTAGCACAGCTCAAGCTAAACCAGGTCATGCGCAATCGTCAGTGGATGGATGAGCGATCACGGTCACAATTGGCTACAGCCAAAACGGAGATCGTGCTCCTCACCAGAAAACGGANGCTACGGGTGAAGCTTGACAACAAACTCACATTCTGGGAGCACATCCATGGAGTATGTGAAAAAGCTGCGCAGAGCACGGCGGCTCTAAGCCGGCTGATGGCGAACGTGGGCGGCCCGAAGCCATGCCGCAGGAAGCTTCTGATGACAGCGGTCCAATCGGTGCTCCTGTACGACAGTCCAGTCGGTGCTCTTATACGGGGAGTCAAAAAATACCAGATTCTTATGTCTTCGATCCAGCGCAGAGGGGCACTACGCATTGCTTCTGCATACCGTACAGTGTCCGCGGACGCGGTTCTAGTTATTTCTGGCGTCATGCCAATTGAGCTACTTGCTTACGAGCGAAAAGAGATTTACAATCTCAGTGCCGAGATAGGTCGAGCAGCTGCCGCGGCAAGGGCGCGCGAGCAACTGATCCAGCAGTGGCAACAAAACTGGAACGCGAGCACAAAAGGTCGATGGACACACTCCCTGATAGCCGACCTTCAAACATGGCTGAACAGACCACATGGGGAAGTCGATTTCTACCTGACGCAATTCCTCACCGGTCATGGTTACTTCCGAGAATATCTTCATAGAATGGGAAGGGTGGACTCACCGTTCTGTCACTACTGTGGAAACGTCGAAGATAACGTGTACCACACATTCTTCACCTGCGAACACTTCTTGATTTCGCGCAGAATGTTGGAAGAAAGACACGGAGACATTACTCCGGACAACATAGTTGGGATAATGATTTCCAGCGCAGAAAAGTGGGAAGCAGTTGCGAGATACGTGAAATTCGTACTCCGCTGCAAACGAGAGGACGGTTGTCTACTGAGGACACCGGAAATAAACGCCCCTACAAAAGAGCAGCCCCAAGGCTCTAGAAGCGCGCTCCTGCATCAGAAGACATGCAGAATTGCGGTGCTAGATGCGGGATTCTTGCGCGGGCGGTGGGAGTTTGGGTTTTAGTGGGTAGCCCAACACGCTTCGGTGGGAGTCCCACACTCGGGGAAGGTAGTATAGAGACTAGCGCCCCCGGCCAGTGCATAAAGCATTTCCCTCTCCTACGAAAAAAAAAAAAAAANATAATAAATACTCCGAAAAAATTGGGAAATAGAGTGAATTACAACTAGAAATAAAACGGATATGGAAACAAATTACAGTTAAGATAATCCCCTTTATAATATCTGCCACAGGCATACTACATAAAACCTTTCTTCCGAACCTTACTATGCTAAAAATAAATCCAATAACACACCATAATATTCAAAAGGCGGTAATACTCAAAACATGTAACATAACAAGAAGCTTTCTTAACCAATAAATAACCAACAAAAAAAGTGAAGTGCAAAAAAACTATATAACAGGAAAAAAAAGGTAAATGCCGATATGACTTGCAGCCGTAGCCGCCGTCATACTCGGTGGAAATGGACCCTGCCTCGTGCGGTATGCGGAGAGGAGAGTGGCCGTAGGATAATAATAATAATAGATTGTCGCTTACACATAAGTTAGTGTTTGGCCGAGCTTATCTTCCGATTTGGGGCGTGCCCATGATGTTGTAAACAAAGGGACCTACGGTTTAACGCCGGCTCCGAACGGCGATTGTATTTTAATGAGAAGCTGTTTTTCAGGGCAGAAATACACTCGGAGGTTTGCCATTGCCTGCCGAGGGGCGACCGCTGTTAAAAAAAAAAAAAAAACTTTTTTCTAATTTTTTTGCGATGTTGCTTTGACCAGGGCTTGAACCCAGGCGCTGCAGAGCGGAAGCGCGCACTGCTTACCACTACAGCACAGCGGCCGCCTACGTACTTAAATAGATATGTATATATCGTCGCTACCATGTCAAACTATCGAATGTGCAAAAATGCTTTTTATTTTACGATACCTTGCGCATGCCTTTAGAATGATAGGTAAGTTGGAAAATCGTCGAATTTCTAGTCTTTTTAGAAGAAGAGCATACTGGCGTTTTCAAAGTGTCGAATCCCAAACTTTTTTCTAATGACAACAACATTCTTTACAACAGTTTCTTAGCTCTCCTGAAAAGTAACGACTTTCACATTCGATAGTTTGACATGCTAGCGACGATATGTACACATGTATGAAAAAGGTTAAATAAGAAGCTTTATGTCGCATTAATCGGGTGTTTTTCGTTTAACCGACAGCGACATGTTTATATTACCGGGTAATACCCGGATAATTGGGTACCCGGGTATCATCAGCCCTAGTATGTACATACATAGTCAGATACACGCGTTTTTTATACCCGAGCGCACTTGTGCACAAGGGTATTATAACTTTGTTCACATAACGGTTGTTTGTAACAGGCAAAACGAATCGAGATAGATATAGACAAATGTATACATAAATGATCAGAATGAAAA
>NW_016157911.1:96520-100059 GCF_001687245.7 Rhagoletis zephyria
TAAAATCGGACAATAACCACGCCCACATTCCATATAACGGTAATTTCGAGAAATACAAAATCTTCGATAAATCAGTAAATATCAAAGCTAATTTATTCAAAATTGATGGTTGCAACAATTCTTTACCAAGAAATACGTTTATGATAAAATTTTGGAAAATGGGCGTGGCACCGCCCACTTGTGATTACATATATGTATCTCGCTAACCGTTCTAGCAATTTGTACCAAACTCGGTATGATTATTATGCTTGCCACATAAAAGCAAACCGTTGAAAATTGTTGAAATCGGTCTTAAATTACGGCCGCTTTTCATATAACAATAAATTTCAGAAATGCTTGAAATTTCAATATGTCGAAATTTAAGGACGCTAATTTACTTAAAATGTATATACCCCGGCTTATCATGTAGCGGTAGCTTTCGGCAAGGTGGAAAACATATCTTTAATACTTGCGCCGGGTATTTAATGTTCGGCTCCGCCCGAACTTAGACTTTCTTACTTGTTTTTATCTCGTATTATTTAAAAGTCAGACATATTTGGAAAACTATTTGACATTATTACATACATATTATGTACCATGATAAAAATATTTATAAGGTACAATCGCTGAGAGCCAACTTTAGGAATTTTGACGTTTGCTAGCATTTTGAAAATTTCTCTGGCCGTCATTTCGCATTTGTTTGTTTTTATTTTCACACAAACCAAAGAAATATATTTCTGTCGAAACAACAAAATTTGAATATACATATGTACATGCATATGTAAATAAATAAATGGAAGCAATTGTTTGTAATGGACTTCTGCCCGCATGTTTAGGCGAAGCTTTTGGCATTCATTTGAAGATATTTTACCTTAAAGGCACTGCACTTTTGCAAAGAACTATCTTGTGCTTACATTGGGTCAGGTAGTGTGGCAAAAAATGAGTCGAGCATACATAGGGGCACTTTGGCAAATCCGTTTTCATAACACCACAAACCTCGATCCATTTTTGCTGTATATACGATAGTTGCGGGAACTTGGGGATCTTTAGATTGCTTTGCTTGCAGAGGAAAAGGAATATCGGCAGACGTTAAAGCAGAAACTAATTTTTCGTTTCCAATTTTTTTAGTTTTTTCAACTTCTGAATAAATAAATATTTCAAATCGTAAATTTTCATTTGTTTATTTTGAATTTATTTGACATTAGAAGCATTTCGAGAGAGAAAACTCAAAATACCATGGTGGGTTTTACCTTTAAATATTTGTATCATGGTATGTAGTATATAATTTTTAGCACATGGTTCTGCAAAATGTTTATTATTACATTTTATCATACCTTAATAATTTATTTTTGAGGTATAGGCCGTATGTTAAATAAAACATTAAATGTTTTTCTGCTTTATTTACTTTTTAATTTTATTTTGGTCGATATTTCGCCTTTACTCTGAAGGCATTGTCCGGTCGACTGTAACTTTATAATATTTGCATATTTATATTTATTCTTTATGAGTAAATAATTTATTTTACAGATTCGGTAGCGCACACAGGAGTAATCGGTGAGGTGGATCAGAAAAAGCAATTACTGTGAAGTCAGTATTTTGTTTATTTGCGCTCAATAAAATGACAAACAGCATAAATTTGCACAATCAAAGAGCTTTTACAACGAATATTAACATGAAAGAATGGCCTGGACGCGTTGCCTTAGCTCCCGCGGCCACTTCAAATATCCATACACCTCCAACGCCAATCTATCAGAAAGGCGAAAGCTTTGTAAAGCATCCTATGCATAGAAAAGAAGCGCACCATCTAATACACAGAAATTCTACACACATACGTGCCCTGCAAGGGCGACGTTATGTCAACGGAAATGGTGAACGACAATTAAGAGCGCTACTCTACGAGTTCCTGGCTATATCGACAACCGCTCGCTCCGCTACTGCCACAACTGCCGCTCTCGCAACTACAACCTTTGCAACGACCGGATCACGACTCATACCATTTAGCCATACAACAGGGCCGACCACAACAGCGGCATTTGCTACAAATACAACCGCGTTTACGGCATCACCAACGACGATAGCCGCTACTTTAGAAGCACTGCTCCACAGAGCTGCAACCGGTAAACAATTTATTGAAATGAACTCCTTGATTTTCAACGGCTCTCATGGCCTCACCACCATTCTTTTTGATGCAGGCACTTCACCGCTGCTGGACATGGGCGTTGTTTCAGCCCCTGCTATCACCGCCACAGGAATCCCCGCCTCTACCCAGTCCTCCATGGACGCTTACCTTACTGCGATGCCTTGGCCAAAGGCTCTCGCCCTCGCAATTTTTGTGCTTCTAATCCTGGTGACTGTGGTTGGAAACACACTCGTCATACTGTCCGTACTGACCACACGCCGCCTGCGTACAGTCACCAACTGCTTCGTTATGAACTTGGCCATCACGGACTGGCTGGTGGGCACGTGTGTCATGCCGCCAGCCGTTATGCTGTACATTGTAGGTGAGTGGCGTTGATGTTTGTTTGCACATAAATATGTATCCTCGTTGCTCTTGTTGTGGATTGTTTACAATGTATGGTTGCATACATGACGCTAAGGTCAGGTAGTGGTTGTTGAGTTGGGTGCGAGTGCGTTGGGCATTTATCGCCGTATTTGCGGAGATCAGTGTTGCCAGATTTAGTAAGGCAGTCGGCTAAAAGAGCAAACGTAAACGGCAACGTAAAGTTTTTTTTCGGCAAGAACGGCTATATTCATTAGCGTTGCCAGAATGAAATTAGCGGGGAGGAGGTCAGAGGGGCTCGAAACTATTAAGCTAGCATTTCAGAACACTATTTTTATATATGTATATAGGGAAAACACAACCAGTAAAGAAATTAACAAGACTCATGCCCGGTTGCACCAATCAATTTCAAATTTATCAGCCTGTTAAAGTTTAAAATCACACAATTTTGTTCGGAAAAATCGTAATTTAAATAAAGCAGAAATTGAATAGTATGCTTTTACGATTTCATGCCTTTGACAAATGAGTTGAATATGTGCAAGAAAAAGCTTACATATGTACATTAGACTGCATCACCAAAAAAAGTTGCGCCGGGATTACAAAATTTATTATATTTTAAGACGTCCACCAAAATATTTCGGAAAAATATTAAGATTTAAGCGAGCTGGACCGATTTGAAAATACCTCCAAAAGTGAAGTTTTTTATGAATAAAAATAGTTTCTTAAAGAACTTTTTGAAAAAAGTCCCCTCAGATGACAAATTAGATTTAGCTTAAAAAATCTGCATAAAAATATTTAAAAATTTTTTCAACGGAATCGTAAAAATGAGATTTTTGATGCTGTTTTTTTTTACTTTTTTCAAAGATTGGTTTACGAAAAACTTGAATAACTGGCCCAAAAATGCTCTGATTTAGACTTATGGGATCTCAGTAGAAAGGTATTTTCACACTGTTTTTATTTCTGACCAAAAAAGCGTCATTCGTGTCCCATCTTGTTTTTTCGAATACCAACACATCTTAATTCAACTTTAAATGACGTTCGTTCATCCTACCTTTCTCTT
>NW_016157911.1:101181-104859 GCF_001687245.7 Rhagoletis zephyria
TTGTCCGATTTTAAAAAGTTTCGGCCATTTGGTATGCTGTACCAGGACCAACAACTGTGCCAAGTTTGGAAGAAATTGTGTGCAGCGGTTACCAAGATATACACTAACCACGCCCACATCCCATATAACGGTAATTTAGAGAAATACAAAATCTTCGATAAATCAGTAAATATTGAAGCTAATTTATTCAAAATTGATGCTTGCAAAAATTCTTTACCAAGAAATACTTTTATGGTACAATTTTGGAAAATGGGCGGGGCACCGCCCACTTATGATCACATATATGTATATTGGTAACCGTTCTACCAATTTGTACCAAACTCGGTGTGGTTATTGTGCTTGCCACATGAAAGCAAAGCGTTGAAAATTATTGAAATCGGACTAAAATTACGGCCGCTTTTCATATAACGGTAAATTTCAGAAATGCTTGAAACTTCAATAATTCGAAATTTAAGGACGCTAATTTACTCAAAATTGATACACCCCGGCTTACCATCTAGCGGTAGGTTTCGGAAAGGTGAAGAAACATAAATTTAATACTTGCGCCGGGTATTTAATGTTCGGCTCCGCCCGAACTTGACTTTCTTACTTGTTACGCTTAGCTTTACTGCGCCAATATCAAGAGTTAACCTGCAGGATAGCTGAAAAGGTTTTTTTTTTGGTTTTTCTGTTCTGTTGATTTGACTGCTTACATTCAAACAGTTCTGTCACAACATAGTTTCAAATATTCGTCAAACTATCTCGCACACTTTATTTCAACCAAACCACGCATTCTGGTTAAATGGGATAAAAAAAAACATCTAAAATGCTACAAATCTTGAACTCTCTTAATATATTTTCAAACGCAGGTACAAAAAACATCTATTTATGTCTTGAAATTTCCAAAAAGAAAACATTTCGATGCGTATGCACATAAATGCAAATGAAAAATTGTGAAGAGACAAAAACGTTCTTTAAATGGTTCTACCATTATATACCGTTATACCGCTACCGTTATAGTTGCTATTCCGGCAATCTCTTCGACAGAATTCTTCATCGAGTTTACTGGAATTCATTTACAAACTGTCATAATTTTTCATAAGAAACGGCCTCAAGCTCAATAAGAACTGTTTAAAACAATATTAACAAAACAATTTTTAATCGAAATTTTGGTAACGCAACATCACGCAACGTCGCGCCAGATTCTTCGGACG
This sequence comes from Rhagoletis zephyria, assembly GCF_001687245.7. Classification (NCBI taxonomy): domain Eukaryota; kingdom Metazoa; phylum Arthropoda; class Insecta; order Diptera; family Tephritidae; genus Rhagoletis; species Rhagoletis zephyria. The sequence goes on from NW_016157911.1 coordinate 102,375, forward strand.
ATAAAAAAAAACAGTAAAGATTTTTACATTTAGAAATTTGGAAAATTAAGCCAAAATATTACTAACAAAAAATTTATAGAAAAAGTCTTGCCCAGTTTGCGGCGTTTTAAGATGTTGTAACCTAGGGTAAAACGCACTTTTCTTTCTTGCAATGTCACGCAAGCGCATATGATTGCTTTAAATCTCTAATATCAATTGTTGTAATTTTTTACTTAGCGGCTACTTAATTGTTATGGAAATAGAGAAAAACCCCTTTAAAATTTCGACTTTTTCGTTTTATTTCTTAGTAGTTCGTCACACAAATGTCACGTCACGTCAGATTGAAAATGCTCGCATTGAAAAGGGTACGACACTACATACCAAACATTTTTCTAAAAATTCTGACAAAGTTTGAAACATACATATATTACAATGGTTGACGAAAACATGAAAAACATCATGAATACTGTACAAAACATTGTACGGAAACTTTTTCTGGTAGGTGTGGGTACAATTACATATGGGTCATCACCAAATAGAATGTACATGGCAGGTATTTTTCTTTTAAGTCTGACAAACCTATCGTCTGAAATCTTTTACTTGCGTGAAAATCTGTGAAGATTACGAAATTGCTTTAAGTGCCGTCTGCAGCTCGCTAGAAAATCAGAAGAAATATTTTTCATTATTTCAGTAGCTATCAACGCGATTTTTTAGCCGCTTGAAAATTGAACTTTAAGAGACTAAAATACTATTACTGCTATAGAACTGCTTACACAAAAAGGTTGTAAAAATTCAGATTAAAAAGCTCGAAAATTTGATTAATTTTACTAAATTTAGTATGAAGTTTGAAACTCTGATTTATATAGTTTTGGCTAAAGCTTGGACAATATTTTTATAGAAGAATAACAAAAAAAATTACCTGAAAAACGTAGTGAATATTTAAAATAATCAACACGTTAAAACTTGTGTGAGTCACTGTAAGTACCTATAAATGCACTATAAGTTCTCTATTTTTCAATTAGACTCGACTAATTTACGTTGCTTTCAACTGGCTACTTTTACTTGATGTCGAAAAAAAGTCAGTTAGTTTCAGCTAACTACAAGACGGTTATTAATAAGTTCACTTGTAGTGTGCCAATTAATAGAATGTTTTTGGTACCTTCGTTTTTTATAATTATTTTAGGTTAACTATTACCTGCATGATAACTAAGATGTGCTATTAATATACATACATACATACGTATGTTACATACACACATACATACATATGTAGCATACATTCATATATATTTTTACATATATATTTTCCGCTATATTATTGTAAACAAAATAGCCTAAATCCATGCTTTCTCGCTTTCAATAAAAAACACTATGCCAATAAATGTACATACATATGTATGTATTGTTTTCAATTTTTTGTTCTTGAAAACAAGTTTTTTGTCGAAGGTGAAAATTGTGAAATAATTTTACATACATGCGTACGTACATATCCCCTCGATTGGGCCCTGCATGACTTTGAAAACAATTAAAAGTTAGCCGTAAAAAGTTGGCTATTTTAGTAGTCAACTAGGAAATTCCCGACAGGGTACTTTACACGATTTTCAAAAATCCGACTTCACGAAAATGTACATACTTACGGTGACCACATTCATGAAAGCCGAATACGGAGCAAACTAAATTTTGCCATTCACCCTAAAACGGCATCCTTATAGTAACATTAGAAATTTGTAGGATTTCTCGAGATTTTAACCCCGCGAAATTTGATACAAAAAATTCGTTAAATCTTAGTATAATAAAATGCAAGTGCAATCAGTAGTTAACAGTGCCCGCTACGATTCCGCAGGCCCAGGGCTCAAGCCCGGTTTCTCACCAATATAAAAAAAAAAACAAGTAAGAAAGTCTAAGTTCGGGCGGAGCCGAACATTAAATACCCGGCGCAAGTATTAAAGATATGTTTTCCACCTTGCCGAAAGCTACCGCTATATGATAAGCCGGGGTATATACATTTTAAGTAAATTAGCGTCCTTAAATTTCGACATATTGAAATTTCAAGCATTTCTGAAATTTATTGTTATATGAAAAGCGGCCGTAATTTAAGACCGATTTCAACAATTTTCAACGGTTTGCTTTTATGTGGCAAGCATAATAATCATACCGAGTTTGGTACAAATTGCTAGAACGGTTAGCGAGATACATATATGTAATCACAAGTGAGCGGTGCCACGCCCATTTTCCAAAATTTTATCATAAACGTATTTCTTGGTAAAGAATTGTTGCAACCATCAATTTTGAATAAATTAGCTTTGATATTTACTGATTTATCGAAGATTTTGTATTTCTCGAAATTACCGTTATATGGAATGTGGGCGTGGTTATTGTCCGATTTTAAAAAGTTTCGGCCATTTGGTATGCTGTACCAGGACCAACAACTGTGCCAAGTTTGGAAGAAATTTGTGCAGCGGTTACCAAGATATACACATGTAACCATAAGTGGGCGTGGCTACGC
>NW_016157911.1:111072-126991 GCF_001687245.7 Rhagoletis zephyria
CTGATCATTTATGTATACATTTGTCTATATCTATCTCGATTCGTTTTGCCTGTTACAAACAACCGTTATGTGAACAAAGTTATAATACCCTTGTGCACAAGTGCGCTCGGGTATAATAAATTAACAGAAATGTTTTTGTTCTAATAGCGGTCGTCCCTCGGCCGGCAATGGCAAACCTTCGAGATTATTAATAAAATCGATGTTCGAAGTCGAGATAAAACTGTAGGTTCCTCCCCTTTGTGTGGGAACATAAAGGCGCACGCCAAAAATCAGGGGAGAAGTTCGGCCAAATGCGAACATATTGTGTAAGCGCGAATCTACTATTTACTAAAGTGCAAGCTTAAAGAGGCTAGGACTTACAGTTAATTTTTGGTAATTTTTTTTTGAAAGTATTACGCATTTTTTTCATACACTTGCACTGAGTTGCGTTGCACTCAATTATACTAAATTTTAACGAGCTACAAAACTGGAAACAATTTTTTTCTTAAGATTCCGATTTTTATGAAACTTTGCAGAATTAATCTTCATAGTTTTCACAAAAAGTCGGAAATTTGGATTTATATGGTTCTTGTTGGGAAAACAGCTTTACTTTCACAAAAAAAAAAATAATAATAAACGTTAAATAAACAAAAGAAAAATATCCAAAACCTGGCTAAGATGCTGAGTCCTAATTTATATCTTGGTCACTGTATGTGTTCCTCAATTCGAAGCACAGTCATTCATATTAGAAAATAATAACTGTTTGTGGAGAAAATTACGATCATATAGTACCAACATCACTTAAAACTGGTTCAGAAGCACGCCCTTTTAATGAGCTGTCAAGGCGTGGAAATACGGAAAACCGAATACGGGACAAATACAGGACATACGGGACTGTCCCGTATAATACAGGACGGATGGTCACCGTATACATTAGGGCGGTCCAAAAATTCATGTGGGGAATAAGTCAAGTCGGAATTTGTATGCTCTCACCCCCTAGGATTGTTCTATACCGAAAAAAATATACCCCTATTTTTATACCCGAGCGCACTTGTGCACCAGGGTATATTAATTTTGTTCACATAACGGTTGTTTGTAACAGCCAAAACGAATCGAGATAGATATAGACAAATGAATACATAAATGATCAGGACGAAAAAAGAAATCGATTAAGCCATGTCTGTCTGTCCGTCCGTCTGTCCGTCTGTCCGTCCGACCGTGTACACGATAACTCGAGCAAAAATTAAGATATCTCAACGAAATTTGGTATGTAGGTTTCCCTTAATCCAAGGTAGGTTGGTATTGAAAATGGGCGAAATCGGACTGTAACCACGCCCACTTCCCATATAACGGTAATTTCCAGATATACGAAAACTGTGATATTTTAGTAACTACTGAAGATAATTCACTCAAAATTGATATTTACAATAAATTTTAGACGAAAAATAAGAATATTATACATTTTTAGAAAATGGGCGTAGCCACGCCCACTTATGGTTACATGTGTATATCTTAGGAACCGCTGCACCAATTTCTTCCAAACTTGTCACAGCATACCAAATAGCCGAAAATTTTTAAAATCGGACAATAACCACGCCCACATCCCATATAACGACAATTTTCGGAAATACGAAAACTGCGATATTTTAGTAACTACTGAAGATTATTCACTCAAAATTGATATTTACAACCATTTTTAAGACGAAAAATAAGAATATTATAAATTTTTGGAAAATGGGCGTACCACGCCCACTTATGGTTACATGTGTATATCTTGGTAACCGCTGCACCAATTTCTTCCAAACTTGGCACAGTTGTTGGCCTTGGTACAGCATAAAAAATCGCCGAAAATTTTTAAAATCGGACGATAACCACGCCCACATCCCATATAACGGTAATTTAGAGAAATACAAAATCTTCGATAAATCAGTAAATATTGAAGCTAATTTATTCAAAATTGATGCTTGCAACAATTCTTTACCAAGAAATACGTTTATGGTAAAATTTTGGAAAATGGGCGTGGCACCGCCCACTTATGATCACATATATGTATATCGGTAACCGTTCTACCAATTTGTACCAAACTCGGTGTGGTTATTGTGCTTGCCACATGAAAGCAAAGCGGACTAAAATTACAGCCGATTTCATATAACGGTAAATTTCAGAAATGCTTGAAACTTCAATAATTCGAAATTTAAGGACGCTAATTTACTCAAAATTGATACACCCCGGCTTACCATCTAGCGGTAGGTTTCGGAAAGGTGAAGAAACATATATTTAATACTTGCGCCGGGTATTTAATGTTCGGCTCCGCCCGAACTTAGACTTTCTTACTTGTTTATTTTGAAATTAAAAAAGATTTATGGTCTGATTATGCATACTTCGCATAAATTTCAAACTGTCAAATGAAAATCTGTTAATGTTAAATGCATTTTGTATGTATTCCATTACCCAGAAATTAGCAGAACTTGTAAAAAATTAGCGATCTATTGAGTTTAGATTTTGCTTCACGTTTTCTTAAGTGACATTTCAATTGTACTGGTACCAATAGCAATGTTTTTACAGAGATGCATGGAAAGCATATTAGGGAAATTCACGTAGGGTAACGTGGAATTTTCAATATTTTCAAAAGTTTATATTTTGAAAAGTTTTGAACCAATTTTCAAAGTAAATTGTTTTTTCTTAAAAAAAGATGTAATTTGTTATATTAAAAGATATACACAAGATAAGAAGGAGCATATAAACACCATTAAATATATGATTTATAGTAAAAAAATCATTGGTAATCTCACTAAATATTAAAATATGATGTTATATGTTAAAAAAAGTTCTGCAGGCGGTCATTTGGAAGAAAATATCGCGCTATTTTTTATTCCAAATTCTCATTCTATATTAAAATATCAATACAGCTGTTTTATTTCGCTGTTGGCTTAAACCTAACTATATAAAATTATACATCCAATGAAAGGTATTTTTATGCTCTTTCTAGTAAATATATCGATTAATATATGTAGTTACTTACGTATTTTTTTAATAAAAACGTACGTATTTTATTTACAAACTGCAAAGAACTTTGGTGTCGACTTAATTTGGACTACAAATATACCCCATTAAAACCAGTTAAATGAATTTTTCTGTAAACAAATCTATTTACCTAATGAATCCAAAAATCAGCAGTTTTTGTTCACATACCGTGAGTAACCCTATTGCGTCGATGCATAACGTTGGTAGTACTGATCAATTCGGTTACATACGAAGCATAATCAGCCTTAAGTTTTGTAAAGTTGTGTTACGTTTAAGAAGTTGTGCGAAGTTATGCATGCATAATCAGACCTTTAGAGGATGTTCAAAGCGCCCAAAGTTTTCCGTGTATTTTACATGGGGGAAAACAACTTTTCGTAGAAATGGTATAGAATTCTTAAAAATTAATATTTTTCTCGCGAAATACTCCGTTCTTTGCAGGAGATTCCCAATAATAATACGCAATTGTTTATTTGACCATTTCTTTATCGCAACTATGATTTATAGGTCCGCCAAAAACTTACAAAAAACCCGACAAATGCAATGGGGGGCCAATAAAATATCGTTAGTGAAGATAACCGGAGTTTTCCAATCGAAAAATATTGATTTTCAAGAATTCTATACCATATATATGGAAAACTTTGAACGCTTTGAGCGACCTTTAAATATTTTTTATTTCAAAATAAAAATATAAAGGTATACTTTTTTCGATATAGAACAATCCTAGGGGATGAAAGCATTACAATTCCGACTTTACTGTTTTTGGACCACCCTAGTACACATACTATACTTCATGCGGCCGCACTCAATAGTGAATTAAACCAATATATTTAAACAAAAAACCTTAAAGATTTCGAAGTTAAAAGATTTTTCAAAAACGCGTATTGTTGAACAAAAAATTGGAATTCTGTGAAATGTGTATAAAAATTTACAATTTCTTTTAACGTAGTATCACGTTACCTATTCTTTAAAATCAAATAATTGTAAAATAAAAATAGTATTTAATGTTTTAATTGCTTAAAATTGTAAAAATATATGATTTGTAATAGCAATTAATAAAAAAATTTTGAAAAACTGTGATTTTAGTGAAAGTATTAGTGAATTTCAGTACATTTAACTGTTGAAACACAATACCAGCAAACGGCAAATTTTCGCGCAGTAGAGCAGCGACGGCAGTAACTTTCGCTCAGTAAAACACAACTACGGCAACAACGACTTCTGCCGCTTATGGCAAGGTACAATTAAAATTAAAAAAAAAAACAAGCTGATTCCCATTTTTTTTTTATTAATTTTTGACAAAAACTAATACAGTATTTTTCAATTTCGATTCAAAAACCTGAGAATATTTAGCATATGACCACAATGGATCGTATTTTGCCAGTACCGCCAGCGACGACAATAGAAATAAGTCTATCGTCACAGTGTGTTTTAATTTTTAAAGTGAACATTCGCGGCGAAAAATTCGCCATTTACTGGCATTGTGTTTCCGCGGTTAAGTTTTAGAATCGTCGTTTGCTTTTACACGAGAAATGTCAAAATCGGCAAAATTAAAGTAGCGGTTTGCGGAATGCGTCACCTTCTGTTCGCGTTTGTTATACAAAGCTTAGTGAAATACGCTGTGGTGTAGTTGCTAGCAGTCCGCAGGAACTGGGTTCAAGCCCGGTTCAACCTCACATAAAAAAAAAAGTTTTTTTCCTAATAGCGGTTGCCGCTCTGTAGGCAATGGCAAACCTCCGAGTGTATTTCTGCCATGAAAAACAGCTTCTCATAAAAATACAATCGCCGTTCAAAGTCATCAAGGCGCACGCCACAAATCGGGAGGAGAGGCTAGGCTAAAGACTAACATATGTGTCAATGTATTGTTCTTTATTCTAATTTCTTTTCGTAAATCTTATATATAAAAATAAGTGCACGTTTTTGGTGCGACGTCATAATTTGAGAACGGCTTCACCGAATTCAACTAAATTTATGTGGCATATTCGATCTATCATGCAGATGGTTTATGCGAAGTTTGTCCGAGTTCGGAAAAGGGGGCGTGGCACCACCCATACTAACTAAAATATAAAAATAAGTGATCGTTTTTGGTGTAACCATATAACTTTAGAACGGCTTCACCGAATTCAACCAAATTTATGCGGCATANCGAGTTCGGAAAAGGGGGCGTGGCACCACCCATACTAACTAAAATATAAAAATAAGTGATCGTTTTTGGTGTAACCATATAACTTTAGAACGGCTTCACCGAATTCAACTAAATTTATGTGGCATATTCGATCTATCATGCAGATGGTTTATGCGAAGTTTGTCCGAGTTCGGAAAAGGGGGCGTGGCGCCCCTATTTTATATATAAAAATTAGTGAGTTAGCTTATAACTTGAGATCGGCTTCACCGAATTCAACCAAATTTATATAGCATATTCGGGCCATCATGCAGATATTTTATGTGGAGTTTGCCCAAATTTGGAAAAGGGGGCGTGGCATATGTATCTCTTATGTATAAAAATAAGTGAACGTTTCTGGTGTGAGCTTATAACTTGAGAACGGCTTCACTGAATTCAACCAAATTTATACGGCATATTCAGGCTATCATGCAGATGGTTTATGTGAAGTATGCCCGAATTCGTAAAAGGAGGTGTGGCACCTCTTGAAATATTTGAGGTAGAGTACTGAAAATTGGTATAGAGGTATATCAAATAATTCCATTGTCATGGAGAAAAATGGGCGGTATTGGAAAAGAGGGCGTGGCACCTCCCATCTTATATATAAAAAATAAGTGCAACATTTCAACCAAATTTATACGGCATAGTCGGGCTATTATGCAGATGGTTTGTGTTAAGTTTCCCCGAATTCGGAAAAGGCGGCGTGGCACCACCCATACTAACAAAAATTTTTATCTGGTATATCTCTTGAAATATTTGTGGTAGATTACTGGAATTGGTAGAGCTATACGTGGCCTGTTCAAGAGTTGGCATTCCAAATTGTTTATTTATTCATAGCCAAGATGGAAAAACAAAAAAAAAGTTGTATATCGAAATGTGTTGGATTAAGATTTAAAATAAAGAGTCAAAAATTTTGAAATAAAACAAATGATAAATTTTCATATAGAAAAATTCCGGGATTTTTCATTCATTTTTCAATATTTGGTGTAGAGAAGCACACCGGGGTGCCGCTAGTTTTTTTAAAAAAACATAATTCGTACTATAGCAAAAAAACATCTATATATAATTTCTCAGTCATACGACTTAGTTAGGGCGATCTGGAGTAGCTACATAATTGACTTATATATAAAATTGAAGTTCAAACTTCACAAGTTATCCAAAAATTGTCGGATTTCAAATCGGTGAAGTAGGTGACAAAATATAAGCGTTTAAACATTTTCTTGGCTCATTCTCAACGTACCTATATATAACTGCTGAGTCATACGACTTGGTTAGGGCGATCTGGAGCAGTTAAATAGATTTTGTTCTAAAAACGGATTAAAAAATGCAAAACCGGCTAAACCGAGCCGAAAATGCCTTAACTGGCAACATTGGCGGGAACACTATTATTTACATTGTATACATACACACATACAAACATGCAAATGGACTAGGGGTGTTTCGAATGTCAATGCGAATGCGAACGCGAATTTTCGGAATGCGAATGTCGAAAACAATATTAAAAAAGGCTATAATCAACTTAAGTCATCGCTTTATAAATTATTAGAACACCGAACCAGTCCTTAACCATTTTTTGTAAGCGAGCGACAAAAGAACGCTCAACTCGGGTAAAATCTCCTTTTAGCTACTTAAGCAACCCTGCTGGTAGCTGACAAGAAACACGTGAATAGTTTAACGGTATCTAGATACAAAAATCAATTTAGATGAATAATTATGCGAGGTGTTTGCGTAATATATGTACTTATTTAAAATATAAGTCACGTACATATATAAGGAAACAAAAATTTCCCTCTCCACTTTCCCATTAACAATGCACAATAGAGCAGTATATTCGCTTAACAACACTACTCTTCAGGTCGCGTATTTGTTAACCGAGCTGGCGGAATTCGGATAAATACCCTGCAAAAATTGCGACTACTCCATGCATGCGTATAAAGAGTACTCCCTAAGGACCAAGGAGTACTCCAAAATTAACCACAATTCATATAAAAAATAGGGTCCAATTAACATTGCGATGTCCTAGGGCAGGACCATATACTCCATCCCTGCATTACATCAGAGTAGCACAAAACTACTCCAACATATTAACAGTGGTATTGCTGTTATATTTTTTCGTTTGGACGCGCTTTGGTTCTTAACTTCGCAGATGCTTTTTCGAAATTGATAAATACCAAAAACAAAAATTTTTAAATTACATGTTGCCTCTGACGGCATTCGAACCCCAACATTCTGGGAGCTAAGCTAACAACTAACAGCGATCATCTCTACGCGTTTAGCTACGGCCAGACATGCAAATGTGCTTTCAAATGCTCAACTTCAATCACATTTAGTTAAAACACGAGCAGTGATCGGGTATCAATAAGCTGGTGCAGAGACACGAGTTGGTCCGCTACAGCATGCCAGAGGAACACTTTTGTAAGTACTCCAATACACCACAAATAGACTACATGGTCCAACGATTTTTGCAGGGTAGCCGAGTTTGTGTTGTTGCTTTGCGTGTATTTCGTCATTTAAGCGAGTGTTCTTTTGTAGCTTGGTTGCAAAAGAATGCACCTGACATATGTACATATGTATGTGCGTTACGCTGCGATTAAGTGCTTAGTTGTTGTTAACTGCGCGCTCTGCCCATGTAAACATTCACATTCGCAAAATATTCGTATCACTTGATGCCAATGCCAATATCGATGCGAATACATATGTAAAATGGTGCGAATCACACGCATAACGAATGCGTATGCAAATATTCGCAACATCTCTGATATGGACATACGTATATAAATTTGAGCATGCAAATCTTTCAGTAACAACACTGCTGCTGGGCATTGGGTTTGTGGTTTCAGGTGATTGACTTGCTACAGGTACCCTCAGAACTCATTGGCTTTGTGGCTTTCAATAGGCAGTTGTTTAAATTGATTAATGTGAAATTGCCTTTCAATCAGAAGAATGTATTTGCAACGATTGAAATGTTCATTTGCGATTACCTGCGTGGTGGTTGCATTGTTATAAATAACAACTAAGGAATCTAGTCCCGCATAAAAATCACAATCCCGCGGGCTTGTGGGATCGAGGTCATCATGCCGCGGATCCGCGGGATTTGCGAGATTGAAAAAAAAAATCATATTATTTCCTCTAAACAGTTATATTCATAATCGATACGTAAAAAAGACGATTTAATTTAGAAAATCTACATATTTACTTTTAATTAGGTTGACTTTTTTGATAATATTTCCGAAGGAATGATAAAGTCTTTAAAATTCATCTTTTGGGTATTTTTCAGAAGAAAATATATCATAATAAGAGTTACTGTAGTATTTATCCGGTCTGAAACAATACCCGCTGGCTATAATCCCAAAACTAGCTAAAACATCAGTGATTCTGGATTACTCAAATTTAACTAAGTTTTTCTGTTTTTCCGCGTTACCGTGTTTACCGTTTGATATTTGAAAATGGCGTTAAAATAATATATTCTTTACAAAAGACTCTTGAAAATTACACTATAGCTACGGTGACCATAAATATCTTTTGAAAATGCAGAACAATTTTTCAAAAAATGTATCTACATATAATTGCGTAGTATAAAAATAACAAAAATATACTACATTCCTCGTCATTCGAATAGCGCACCTTTTTTTTTGATTTTCTACCATACAAAGTATGCTTGACAAAATTTTTATATGGAAGAAAATGCGCAGCACCGTCAACAAAAAAACTGTTGCCCCTGTGTTTATTTTTTTTTTTTAATTTTCAAAAATTTTTAAAGTGGGATGTAGACGCAGAGTATGCTATATTTTTATAAAAAGTTAATGAATATTAAACAAACAAAAGGAAAACTGTACCTACTAAGTATTAAAAGGATGCGCTATTCAAATAAAGAAGAGTGTATATTTCTAAATTATTAATCCAAATTTAAACTTTAAACATAAATCACATTTGCTTCGTTGGTTTAGTCTTTTAGTAATGAATTTTTACAAAATTATAATAAAGCATATTACATATTACTTTACACGAAATATGAACCTATGAAAAGCAAATTTTTCAGGCAAACTTTTGGTCGTTGAACACGAAAAAAATACCCATGGTTTCAAAGAAGTGTTTTCGAGATTTGTTCGAAAAACGTATTTTTAGTACTTTTTCAGTTATTCCTCAATATCTCATACAACGACCAACAGTTCGAAAGGTATTGATGGGCTCTTTGCAAAAATATATATTTTTTGTGCAGATTGTGTTCCGTAACATCTACATTTCTCATCAGATTTTCATTTACTGTAAAAAGATAATGATTGAAATTTCAATTTTTCGATTTTGGTCGCTTGTAACACTAATAATTTTCATCGAAATCGGCAAAGTTATATATTTTTGTAAGAGGACTGTAGGTCGCTTATGTTGATTGGAATTTTTTCATGAGATATTGACGAATAAGTTCGAAAAGTACCAAAAACACGTTTTTCGAAAAAATTACGAAAACGCTTGTTTGAAAGGAAAATTGGCTTGGAAAACATTTTTTTCTTAAGCGATTACACAAAATTTGAAGATCAGTGTTATCGATACATTTGACGCTGGTCATCCATTGTCCATAACCGTACAATATTTAGAACGCATTGACTAGTGGAACCTTCAAAACCAGCTTACCCTTATGTAGTTATCAATTAGTTATCGACACTGCTTTTATTTCGATAAGGAAAAGTTATTTTTAAAATATCGAAGAAAATGCGGGACAAAGGCAGGACACTTGGAAAAAATCAGTACATTTTGGGGGTTTTCTGTTTTGAAAAACTACGCAGGACAGACCTTTAAATAACAGTACGGTCCTGCAAAAAACAGAACGGATGGTCACCGTAACTATAGCTGAATGTGTGCCTCAAGTAGAACCAGATTCGAAATTTAGCATCTGAAAGGAAACTCAAGAAAAAAAAAACAATTTTCTGCAGGCACACTTATTTGTCGATAAAAAAAGGACTGTTCTACACTAGCATAATGTGTTCATAAATTGGTAAGTGTACAAAGTTTAAGGTAGTTAGCAAGGCGAACGTTTTCAAATTTTAATCAATTACGCAGGAAAGGCTAATAAAACCAGGTGCGATTCACTACGCGATTTTAACAACTCCTGTTATTGTTAAGTCAGCTAAACGACAATTATAACAATTTAGCTATTCAGTAAACGTTCCCCTAACAACATTCGTTAACGCAAAATCAGCTATTGTCGTTAACAATAACTAGACATCGGAATTCTATGAAGTTGCATATTTTTGTTTAGCGTCCAAGAGATCCTAGACCAAGACAGAAGATTTATGCCCATGCATATTTGCATACTTTCATATTTGTTTCATATTTGCATATATTTTGCATACTCACATATTTTTTGCATATCTGCATATATTTTGCATATTCTTGCATATTTTTCATAAAAGTTTTTTTAATAATGATTGAAATTTCACCCGTTCCCCGTTGACCTATTAATCTGAAATTTCGTACTAACCTTTAGTTCTGATTACAATACAATCACGCTCATTCAGTATCATGGCAAGTGTGAACAACTACATTATAACGATAACAAAGGCTGCTTATTTGAGACGACGCCTAGTTTGGTGTTGTTAAAAAAAAACATAAAAAAAAATGCACAGCACCGTGTTTGCTATTTATGTGTATTTATTTATTTTTAATAATTTTCATTTAAAATAGAGTTCCATCTACTATACAGCAACAGAAACCGCATAAATAAGTATTTCAAAGCTTGCACAAAATTCACAAAAATCAATGAAACTTAAAAACATGTTCATCAAGATTTCGAACTTCAGAAATCTTTATAAGATTTTCGGGTATGCAGTTTTGTAGCCCATTCAATTATAATATGATAAAGTGCACGTTTCAAGTTGCTAAAAATTACCGTTGATTTTTTAGAATTTTTTTGTGGATGGTGTGGCGCATTTTCTTCCATATAAAATGCTTGTGAACTTTGTGGTCATACGGGCGCCTTGGCATATGCGACGAATTTGTGCCCAGTGGCGGCAGCAGAGTTAGTGAATCGCACAATCGTTACTGGAAACAACAAACTGCAGTGCGATTCACTAACTTTTAACAATACGACTTGTCGAGTTGTAAGCTAACAATAGCCCTGTTCGCGTACGCACTATCCAGTAAATCCAGTACTAATTTTACTGGTTTTTTACTGGATGTCGTTTTCGTACGCAAAAACTTGCAAGAAACTAGCAAAAGAGGGGAAATTGAGAGAGCAAAAATGACAGCTGAACTTGCAAGTTTTACTGGATTTTTACTGAATAAATTTTTACTAGCAACTATTTGCTAGTAAGAAAAACAACTGATGGCATGATGCTTAATGTAATTCACATTAACAAAATAATTTTTTGTGGTGCTTTTAAAGTTGCAATTGACAAAATAAACCCATTTAAATATATAATAAGATGGAAAATACTAGTTTTCTAAGAAAATTACTTCGGAAAATAACAAATAAATCAGCTGTTCATAAAACTAGCAACTTCTTGCTGGTTTTGCGTTTTCGTACTTTCTCGCATATTTCACTCATTGGGAGTAAATATTGACTTACTCTCCGAAATTTGGTTACTGGCGAGTTACTGGATATTTTTTTGCTGGAGAATACGAAAACACAGCTAATTTTTCTTATTTGCAGTAAAGCCCAAAATACAATAACGCAGTGGCTGTGGCAGCGGCACTTTTTCGAAATCAGCTGTTTTTTAGAAAGTGTGGTGTCCAATGAAGCGACTGACAATACAGCAGTGGCAGCTAGCAGTACCAAAGAACGTAGATAACAAGAAGGGACAACTCGTTATAATTGTAGCGAAAGTGCGCAACAGGGGCGTGCCTTCTCTTTTCATCCAATCAAAAAACGCACTAGAGCAAAAGAGAAAGCATGCCCCTGTTGCGCACTTTCGCTACAATTATAACGAGTTGTCCCTTCTTGTTATCTACGTTCTTTGGCAGTACTCCTCAGTTTAGCCCAAATTCTAAATTCACTGCCACTGCCTTCATCGCAGCAAACTTCGAATGTTGAATTTGACATAAATGAAACGCAGCCAACTTCTGTTGATGTCACTGAAGCCTAAGGGGCAACAACAAAAATGTAAACAAACAAAAGGGAATGTCAAAAAAAGCAGTCACTGACAACGCCGTATTGTGTTTGCTGCGGCAGTGACTGCCAATATTAGTAGTAACAGCTGAGTTTAAAAACTGTCACTGCCACTGCCACTGCGCTATTATATTTTGGGTATAATTGCCTAACGAGAGTGGTGAGGATGTGGTATGTAGCAAGAGCTGTCAAAAGTTAAAATATTCTAAATGCTCTAAATTGCCCACAATATGTAGCTGTGGTATCATTTCTTATGTAGCTGATGTAGCGAGCGAAATAGCTTGTGGCTGTGGTACTACATTTTCTTTAGCCAGTAAAGGCTCTGTTATGCATACTTGGCATTGCTTGAGAGTTGTCACATAAGGAATCTGTTAAATGAGCTTCGCGTGTAAGCGGTTACCCAACGCACAGTATTACATACGTAAAAGTCTGTTGGTTTTTGATTTCTACGTAAAAATGGTATAGCAGTGCATGCAATGCCAAGTATGCATAACAGAGCCTTAACGATTGTGCGATTCACTAACTCTGCTGCCGGTAATGGGCACAAATTTGTTGTTGTAGGCGCTCGTATGATCACAAAGTTCACAAGCATTTTATATGGAAGAAAATGCGCAACACCCTCCACAAAAAATCTAAAAAATCAACGGTAGCTTTCAGTGACTTTAAACTTGCACTTTATCAGACTAAAAGCTAATGGGCTACAAAACTGCGTACCTGCCCGAAATAAAATTATTAAAAATAAATAAATACACATAAGTAACAAAAAACATATTTTTGAATTTTCCTGCCGTATTTTACTCGCAGCTATAAATAAAAAGTTAAAAAAAAATATTAAACAAGAACGATTGTTAATATTGAAAAAGAATCACTATACGCAGATTTTGTGCATATGTATTTATTTTCAATATTGATTTTATTATGCTGGTGTAGTGATTATTAATAAAGAATATTTAAATATGCACATACATATATGATATTTATACCTTTAACAAAGGATGTACACCTATTAAATTGAAAACTTTAGTTATTCAATTCCTTTAAATTCAAGGCATATTCAGTTTTAACTTCCAGGTTTCTATATTTGTTTTACGCCCTATTGGAAAATTATAACCGGAATACATATAGACAAGTTTTAACAAACATTTTTTTTGCTATCTAATTTATATTACTTGTTTTTAATAGTGTATTCTGCAATATTTAACATTTATTTTATTTTATTTATTTTAACCTATTAGCTCCTATGTCTACTAGACTTAAAAGCTGATTTTCAAAGCTATAGCAACAAGGCCGTAAGGTTAATTTTATAATATACTATTGTACATACATATGTATGGAACTATTTACTTAGATTAGAAAATAGATTGTACTTTTTAGAAATTTTATAATTTTAGTAATCGCTTCCTTGGAAGGGGAGGAAAGGGAAAGTATAGGATTGGAGTCTTTGAACAGCATATGTCTCTGTCTAGAAAGTAGAGGACAATCCATAAGGAAATGTTTGATAGACAGGCGTGTTTGTTGATTGCAGGCACAAGATGGGGTGTCGGTATTGGTGGTTATGTATCCGTGTGTAAGTTTTGTATGGCCCCTGCAAAAAGTTGGTCTAGTTGAAACACTAGCAAAAGACCACGTAACAACGTAACCATCACTAGTCTCACCTCTAGGCCAAATATATGAAGAAAATGTGGTTACATTTACATTGCGAAGTCATTGGACTGGACCACACCTAGTCCAACTCTGCATTACATAGGAGTACTCCCTAAACTAGTTTGTATTGACCATTCCAAGAAGTAGATACATTGGACCATTTTAGAGTGTAGTTTCGTCGGACTAGTCCCTAAACTACCAACACTGGACTACATTGTTTCCTTTTAAAATAATTAAAATATAATTTATTTATATTTATGAACACATATAACACGTTTATTGATAAATAAAAGTATTAACGAATTCAGTGTTACATTACTCTTATCCACGAACCAAAAATATGATGGAAATAAAAAATCTAAATGGTTTATAATAAAAATATTTAAATATCATATACAGTAGCTGAAAAATAAATAGGCACATTTAGCCAAGTGTTGGCTATTTTTCTTATGTTTATTTAATGTATATTATTATTTTTTTAATATAAAGTAAAGCTGATTATCCAATAAAAACCACGGAGGTCCAAATTTCAAATTTTGTACAAAAAATTGGGAAAATCGACAAATTTTTGTAAAATTTTTAAACCTTTTTAACAGAATTTCCAGAAACAAAGATGTTTATATGCACATTTGTTTAATTCGGTTAAGACAGTTTGAAAATTTTGCGAAATATTGTCGAATTTCCCAATTTTCAGTACATAGTTTGAAATTTAGACTTTCATGGTTTTTGTTAGATATCCGCTATACTTTTATAACACAAAAATAATAAACATTAAATAAACAAACAAAAAATAGTCTAGACTTGTTAATATGCCGCGTCCCTATTCATTAGTTCGCCACTGTAGTTTGTTTTCTTACTAACTGAAATTTAATAGCGTTTTCTTTTCTCGAAAAAAGGCTGCACTTATTCTGCCTTGTGTTAGCGCTGTCACATTTTCATGTTCTTTTCTCAGCCCTTTCACAAGGCGTCGTGTTCTTTTCTCAGCAGGTTGCGCTCTGATCCGGCGAAGGTGCTGCCTTTTCTGCCCTCAAACAAACGTGAGGGTGAGAGTTGCATGGTTGATTTTTAATTTAATCTTGTAAAAATGCAATTATTTTCCCTATCAGAAATAAGTGTTTTGCTTTAAAATTGTTAAAGACTTACAGGCCAAGTGAATAATTCAGCTTTATTAAGTTCTATAAATAAATTGTGATGGAGTAGTATATTTTCTGTTTCATTCTCATATAAAGAACGCAACATTTTCTCGGGTTTCAGGGCAACGCAAAGCAAGAGTTCCCATATAAAAGGGCAGAACTTTTTTTGAGAAAAGAAAACGCTATAAGTTTAATTTTTGCTTATTTATGAATATGAATACATATAACTAGATTGTTGATAATGAAAGGTATCAACGAATTAAGTATGTATTACATTACTCCAAACCAATGAACTGAAAATGTTATCGAATTAAATAATCGGAAATGATTTGGAATAAAAATTATAACATTTCACATAGTAAATATCTTTAATGTTCTTCGTTTTCCTTACTAACTCAAACTATCCGGAAATGCTTTTTTGGCGATTTTTAAGGCCTTCCTAATTTTCTTTTCAGTGTTGATTTCAGTCTTGGCAACAACATCTTAAAAACGAAATTGCATATATTAATGAAGCTTTACTTTAAATTTTATTTCACAGAACTGCTTACACTTTAAAACATCGAATAAGCTCGAATAGTGTTTTAAGTACGGACGGCACTAGTGGCGGCCGTTATGCGGGAAGAAACAGGCTGGTGGCACGCCTGGTAACATCCCAGCAAAAAATCGGTAATCGCTTTTACTGGTAACGTGTTCTAGAAGGCATAGCGTTATAATGCCTTCGAATTTTTTCGCTTCTTTTAGGCATTGCCAGTAATGCAAAGTAGAATGTGCTAGAATATTTTATTTATCTCGCTTCTTCGTTTCATTTCGGGGAATGCAAAGTAGAATGTCCTATAATATTTATTTTTTAATTCGTTTCTTTGCTTAATTTCCGGGAATGCA
>NW_016157911.1:130435-134373 GCF_001687245.7 Rhagoletis zephyria
TAAAATATACATTTCAAAAAAAAAATCATAGAAATCGGTTGAATAAGCATTAAAAAAACCGCAAAATAAGGTCCCGGGTACAAACGTATCCCGGGTGTGTGTTTACGTGGTATTTTCTGGGTGTGTGTTCTAGGGCCATGGTCATTCTTCCTAGTTAAATAGGGCTGCCAGATATCTCTGTTGCCAAAGCGGGACACCTTAGGGAGGGCCTCTCGCCCCCTTCTCTTTCATTTCGACGTGCGAAAGGATGTAGTGAAATTTTATTTTGACAGACAAAAAAAAACATAAAAACATGAGATCATGAGATCATTCCAACGTACGCCAACAAAACAAAACAGCTTATCACAACTAAAGCACAGAGAATTTTTCACAATGCATGAATCTTTTTTTATTCTTTATAAAAATACAGTTTATAATAAATATATGAAAAACATAAAAATAAAATTGTTAAGCTTTGTGCTAAACTCGAGAAAATTCAAAAAATTTGCATACAAATTTGCAACATTCAAATCAGACTTTTTATACAAATTTTTGAAATGAAGTTTTGCAGCCCATTCAATTTTAGTTGATTTTTGGTATTGTTTTTACTGAGAGTTTCTTCCATACAAACTATGTTCGATAATTCTTTTTATATGGAAGACACTGTCAGCAAAAAAAAATAAATGCTAAAAATCAACGAAATTTGCCGGCAACTTCAGACTTGCACTTTATTAATTGGTTCAAAAGCTATATTTTCAAAATTTTTCTAAAAGATCTGATTAGAAATTGTGATCTGATGAAATAGCCTCGAGCCAATAATTTCGTACGGCACTGTACTTATAAGTACTCTAGGTTTCATGAAAGAAAAAGATTTAAGTACAAGATAACATTAAAATATCAGTGATATTTTTCGTTGCTGTGAACTTGTTTCAAAATAATTGTAAAACTCTGTGCACGTCATTTTGAACGTACTAGAGTGCCAGTTACCGTCGAAATTCGACAGTTTTTCTAGTTTTAGAAGCCTTGGAGAGGTTTTCTAACTTAACACGTAGCAAAACTTATACGGTACAAATTAACCAGCCGCGAAATCTTCTGCTTTGGAACTAAAACGTAACTAAAATTTTTTTATCTGTAAAGGTCTTTGGAGGACTTCGGCAGGACTTGGAATTGACCCGATACATTCAAGTTTATCGATAAATTTCAATGATTTGATACATGTCGATAGCTCGATGAATTTCAAGAACACTAAAATCCGATAACTCAACAAAATTCGTAAACTCGACCAATTTCGATAACTGTGAAGTTCGAGGGCTCGATAAATTTCGATAACTCAAAAATGTTAATTCTTTGGATACCTTTATAAATTTTTACTTTTGACAGCTCCACATTTTTTGAAAACTATCTAAGCATTTTGATAACTCGTTACACTCTGTTAAGACTATAAAATTCGATAAGCAGTGATAAATCGAATAGCTTATATAACCTTGGAATTTCGATAAATCGATATATTTTGAAAATTCCATAAACTTCGATTCGTTGAACCAACCAATTTCAGTAGATCAATAATTATCGATAACTCTGTTGAATTACGACACCTCGATAAATTTCGTTAAGTCTATATATAATGATAGTTCAATAAATATCGATAACTTGATACATTTCTTTAACTTGACAAATTTCGTTAATCCCCCACGTTTTTATAGCTTGATAACTATCCGTAAATTTGGACAACTACGTTTCTGTGTCTATACTCAATCTCGACAACTCAATAAACATTGATCAGTTTGAATAATTCGATACGTTGCGATAACTTAATAAGCATGGATAAATTTCTATAATTATAAACTTCTACGATTCGATCAATTTCAGTAACCTTTATGGCTGATTTTATTTCGATTCCTATCTTTTAACCTAGTTCTTATGTATTTCTCATTGTCTCCATTTTCGCCTTTATCTCAATTTTCGTCTTAATCTTCACTTTTGCCTTTTTTTGTCTTCATCGTTATCACTGGTTTCTTCGTCTTCAGATTTATCTTTATTTCAAAGTTTAATTTCAAATACGAAGTAAAACAAAATGCGAAACATCTTAAATTGAACAGATTGCAAAACAACCATACACAATATGGAAATTTTTAAATGACGATTTTCAACCAATTTTGAAACTATAAAAACTCTCCTCATCTACAGAAAATTTCCTTTCCAACGATGTTTTTTGTTTTGAAATCGGTAACTTTACCTTGGTCTTCATCTTTGCTTTTATCTTTCACATCTTTGCTTATATCCTTTTCTTTTGCTATTATATGAGGTGCGATGACGTGATAAGATGTGACGTGATTTTATGTGATGTGATAGGATGTCATGTCATTTCTTGTCACATCCTCTGATGTCATACCATATGATGTCATATCATGTGATGCCACGTCATGTAATGCCATGTCATGTCATACGATGTCATATCATGTGATGTCAAGTCATGTGATGTCATGCCATATAATGTGATGTCATATCTATAATGTCATGTCACATGATATCGTGTGATGTGATATCATATTATGAGATGTAATATCATGTGATGTCTCTTCATATCATGTGATAAAATGTGATGTGATGTCATGTAATGTGATCACATTCCATGTTCCGATTAGTATATCGATAACCCTGTTGATAACTGTGTCGATAAAAATACCGATAACAATATCCATAAACATATAGCAAAATACAACGATTGTAAAATCGATTAATTCATCGATAAATATAACAATCAGCAGTATCGATTATTGTACATATCGTTAACAATATAAATGACTAAATCGATAACAAAATCAATTATTTAATCGATTTTTATACCGATAACAATATCCATTATTGTATCGATAACAATATCGATTATTATATTGATTATTATATCGACTACAATAGCGGTTATTTAATCAATAACAGTATCGATAATAGTATCGATTATTTTATCGATAGCAATATCGATTATTATATCGATAAAAATATCGAGTTTTATAACGATAACAATATCGATCTTTATCCTCATCGTTTTCTTCATATTTATCTTTATTTCTGCATATTCCTCTTCACCTTTACCTTAATGTGTTTAAATTTACCTTGATCTTCGTTTTTGCCTGTATCTCTAGGCATTTTGTTTTTGTTTTTATTCTCAAACCGCTAAACCGCTGAGAAGCATTTCCTGTTCATTATTCCCCTTGAATTTGACAATTTACTCCCAACCAACTAACTGTCGCTAAAGAAGTTTCACTTCATAAATTCAAGAAATGTTCTTACCCTTCCAGTTACCCTAATTCTTATTTATCCGTCATTGTCTTCATTTTCGTCTTTATCTTCACTTTTTTCTTCTTTTTTTGACTACATCGTTAGCATCTATTTCTTCATCTTCATATCTTACTAATATTATAAATGTGAAAGTTTGTATGTTTGGATGTTTGGGAAATCATTACGCGGAAACGACTGAACAGATTTGCATGAAAGTTTGCCCACAGATAGCTTATGACTTACAATGGAAAAAGGCTAATTTTTTGGAAGAGTTGCCACCTGTTAAAAAGTTTAATTAAATTAATACGCGGAAACGACTGAACAGATTTGCATGAAAGTTTGCCCACAGATAGCTTATGACTTACAATGGAAAAAGGCTAATTTTTTGGAAGAGTTGCCACCTGTTAAAAAGTTTAATTAAAGTAATACGCGGAAACGACTGAACGGATTTGCATGAAATTTTGCGCACAGATAGCTTATGACATTGGTTGGAAAGTATGCTACTTTTTTAAGAGTTGCCACCTGTTAGAAATGTTTAATTCAATAATACGCGGAAATAAGTGAACTGATTTGCATGGAAGTTTTCACACAGGTAGCTTATGAGCTAGGTTGAAAAATAGGCTAATTTTTTTAAGAGTTACCACCTGCTAAAAAAGTTTCATTAAATTAATACGCGGAAA
>NW_016157911.1:137768-150091 GCF_001687245.7 Rhagoletis zephyria
AAGGTTACACGTTCACGCCTCGTATACCTGGAACCATTTTAAGGTAAACTTAGAGGGATTGATATCTTTCGTATGCCTAGCGCGCAGATGAGAGTTTATAATTTCATAGTTTTAAAGGGCCTAAATACCTTAACTCACTTAGAAAATAACGAGCTATAATGAAATGGGCACAGAAATAAAATATAACATCATTAAATTATTTTTCATATTTGTATAAAAACGTGGGGTGAAACCCGCGGGTATAAGCTACTTTGTCTATATTTCAAAGCTTAATTTCGAATGTGAAGTGAAACAACATGCGAAACATGTCAAATTGAACATGTTGCAGCAACATCTATACACAAATCGGAAATGTTTAAACGACGGTTTAGGCCGTAATTTTCAACCAATTTTGAAACCATCTAGAGAAAAAAGCCTTTCCAATGGTGTTTTTGGTTTTGAAATCGGTTCGGTATAATCGCCAAACGAACGGAGACAAAATTTATGTTAGCGTATTAATATATAGATTTAGGTACATATACTAATCATCAACTATTGTTTGTGCAAAGTTCAACTATCTCGAAATGTGACCACTTCACAAATTAAACCAGTGCACTGAGAGAAAGAAGTTTAGAATTAAAAAAGCATGCTTAATTAAAAAAATGCGCATACGAAAGAGCACCAACCCAACTCGTAATACATTTAAGTATACAAATTTTAGTATGTATTTAGTGTAGAAATATTCAATTCAAATACGCCCATATTAAAATGAGGCGATTTGCAATTACCGATTGCTTTTTCATAATTAAGTTAAAAAAATATTTAAATTCCACGCTGGTTGTAATGGGAATTGAACTCTGACCGTCTAGAAATTGGCAAATTGTGGCCAGACATGTAAATATGCATTTAAATGTTGAGTTTGAATCAACACCACGCGTGCGTGTTATTATTTTTAAATACGAATAATTTTAAACGATAATCAAATAGAAAATAAAAAGAGAAAGTTTTTTCTTGCACTCAACCACATGAGGTCAATTAGCCTAGAATCCAAAAAGTTTAATTAACCGGAATTGACCATCAACTCATAAACAGAAAATATTCATGTTTACCAAGCGTAATTTCCCTCAGTGAATTCATAACATTTTTCTGAATATTAGTGTCGTGATTTTTGAACTCTTATTCAAATTTGTGCAATCAAATCAAAAACCGGGACACTAAAACGAAACACGGGACATTTTAAGGTTGGACCGGGACACCGAGACAAATAGTCTAAAACCGGGACATGTCCGGGACGTCTGGCAGCCCTATAGTTAAAGTTCTAGTGCTGTGTGTCCGCAAAAGTTTGCAGGGGCCTAATCGCAGCCGTTCGATTTTTTGTATGTCTAACCTGCTGAATTCGGTGCTACTGAAGTATGACAAATACTTTATTATCGTTTTGCTGGCGTTTATTTGTTTATACCATTCATTTGCCATATTAAATGCTGTTTGGTGTTTTTTCAAGATTTCGTTTTTATAAACTTTTATTTAACTTGTTCATCCCGCGGAAATCGCGGAAATTTCCAATCGATTTTAAACTAAATTCCNTAAGCGTAATTTCCCTCAGTGAATTCATAACATTTTTCTGAATATTAGTGTCGTGATTTTTGAACTCTTATTCAAATTTGTGCAATCAAATCAAAAACCGGGACACTAAAACGAAACACGGGACATTTTAAGGTTGGACCGGGACACCGAGACAAATAGTCTAAAACCGGGACATGTCCGGGACGTCTGGCAGCCCTATAGTTAAGGTTCTAGTGCTGTGTGTCCGCAAAAGTTTGCAGGGGCCTAATCGCAGCCGTTCGATTTTTTGTATGTCTAACCTGCTGAATTCGGTGCTACTGAAGTATGACAAATACTTTATTATCGTTTTGCTGGCGTTTATTTGTTTATACCATTCATTTGCCATATTAAATGCTGTTTGGTGTTTTTTCAAGATTTCGTTTTTATAAACTTTTATTTAACTTGTTCATCCCGCGGAAATCGCGGAAATTTCCAATCGATTTTAAACTAAATTCCCGACAAGTTAGAGACTTGAAATTTTCAGCATAGTTCCAACCACGATGACAATGCAATTTAATATATAAACGAATTCCCCATATGGTCCAGGTGTCCTGATTCAAAGGCGGTCAAAAAATAGTAAGATTTATGGCTAACAGAGCGTAATTTGCCAAAGAACGTAAAAGCACTATAAAATTGTTAAACCTGCCGGCGCGCCGCGGCGGTAGTGTAGCAAAGCTATTTGTAGTCTAGATCTGAACCTCGTTGTAGGAAGTAGAAGACTCCAGATGTCGCCTCGCCAGAAGAATTTAAATATTGCGCCTAAATATATGCCATTAACATATGCTACAGCGGAAATGGACGACACACCATTTATTTAAATGAAATTAACAGCTGCTATATGTACATATGTATGTTTATACAAAACGTAAGCATAGCTTGCATAGTCTTCTGTTCTCTTTCATTGCAAGTTGAATTATTTTAATATCTACAGTATATTTTGCTTAGCTGCCCATCCTTCTTTGCACGAAAAACTTGTGCACTTTAAAAAGCACTTAAGCGAATTTTCTTTACTTCAATGAGGAAGGTATCCGAATCCCTATGAAACCAAATATTGGCGGAGCACTTACCATGTAGAAATTACTGCAAGCGAAATTTTTACCGAATGTTATCTAATTATCTATATAACTACATAAATTGATAGCCATTTTCGTTGTTCTGCGAGATGAGCAAAATAAATAAAAGGTTGTAAAATTAGGTAATAGTAGGGCCAGTGCAGGTAAACGTAATACTTTCATTGATAATTGATACTAGTCGCACAATTTTTAAGGCAGGTATGTTGAATGCATCTATCGGAGCAGTTTCCTTATAAATTTTAAAAATAATGCCTCTGATGCGCATTTTGGGATAGGTATCTTAAATGTGCACTTAAGCATAGAGGCAGCAAAGCAAAATATAATGTAATTGTAGGGCCAGTGCAGGTAAACCTAATACTTTCTTTGATAGTTAATAATAGTTGCACAATTTTTAAGGCAGGTATCGCCAATGTGCAGGTATGTTGAATGCATCTATCGGAGGAGTTTCCTTATAAATGTTACAAATAATGCCGCTAGTGCGCATTTTAGGGTAGGCATCTTAAATGTGCACTTAAGCATAAAGGCAGCAAAGCAAAATATACTGTATTGAAAAATTTTGTACATAAAATAAAATAACACTGTTTAATATACAACACTTTTATAAATTATTTTTCGCTTATTTTTTAAAAACAAGCTTTTATTTAACATGTACAATCAAAGGAATAAATAAAGTAGTGTAACAAAAGATTTTTTAACAAGAAAATTTTGTCAAAACTGCACTAAAATTAATAAAATAAAATAAGTTAAGGTCTCGTTAAAGTTACTAAAAGCTATTTAGTGAAAGGAGTTATTCAAACTCTAATGAAAATTACTAACAATTTGTACTAATTTACTTCGTTTTTAAAAAAGCTTGTCGGCGAATTCAGCGTACATGCATAATTGGTTAGGTATGTATATGTATGTATGCAGATATGTAAATGCCGGTTTGCTATTCGCGGGACAAGCTTTTTTAAAGACGAAGTAAATTTGTACAAATTGTTAGTAATTTTCATTAGAGTTTCAATAACTCCTTTCACTAAATGGCTTTTAGTAACTTTAACGAGACCTTAACTTATTTTATTTTATTNATGTATGCAGATATGTAAATGCCGGTTTGCTATTCGCGGGACAAGCTTTTTTAAAGACGAAGTAAATTTGTACAAATTGTTAGTAATTTTCATTAGAGTTTCAATAACTCCTTTCACTAAATGGCTTTTAGTAACTTTAACGAGACCTTCACTTATTTTATTTAATTAATTTCAGTGGAGTTTTGACAAAAACTTTCTTGCTAAAAAATCTTTTAATACACTACTTTATTTTATTCCTTTGATTGTACATGTTAGATAAAAGCTTGTTTTTAAAAAATATTTTTTTTTTACATTATTTTATTTCTGTATTTATTAATATCTTTAGTGCAGTAGTTGCTAGTTGATATCAATGGTAACATATAGGCGTCTTTCGCCGCTCTGTCTGCTGTTTCATTTCCTATATATGTAGCTATAAGTATATTTCTAATTTTAGATGCATAGAGTTCATGGTTGTTTATATTTTCTACTTCCTCCAGTGAAGATAATGAATCTGAGCAAATGACAAATTTCCCTTTTTGGCTTTTTAATATATCTATGGCTTCTGAAATGGCTATAATTTCAACTGAAAAAAATATAACTATAATCAGGTAGTTTTGAGATTTTAATGATATTGTTTAATTTTGTTATACTTACGGTGACCATATTAACCAACGCAAAATAAAGGACATTTTTTTCAAAATGATTTGGTAATACGTACATACAACTCGTCTGATAAAAGTACCTTACCCATATCTTAATTTAAATCAAATATTTACAGTTAATTGTATTATTTAATTGTACAAGTTCCCCTGCTGTAGCGAAAAAATGAAGCCAAATCCTTTTCAAGGACTTCGCCATCCCTTGCTACCAAAATGCGTTTGCGATAATTCATACTGCACGACGCAGCCAGCACACAGTGGTTCAAAATTTGGAATTTAATGTTCATAATCCACCGAAACCTTTATTTTTCAACCAATTTTTACTAAAAAGCAAACAAAAAACTATTTAGTTTGGTGAACAATTTTCATAACATTCCAAATTTTTTTTTGTGTATTTTTTTTTGTTTTGGAAGAACAATTGTTTTCAACTAGTTTTTGTTATGTAACATTTATTAACTGGAACAGGAGAGTACATTTTCTTCAAAATTGTTACTTTTTCTGCATTTTGCACAAAAATTTTAACATAATCAAATAAAAATTCAGAAATCAGGCTTAACTGGTCTCTTGCAAATATTGCAAGCTTTCATAAAAAAAATAAAAATTAATCAAATGAAATGAAAAATGATGGCTCCAGTGAAGTACCAACACTAAATGCCAGTTTTGAGTTTCAGTGGAACTGGAAACTCAGCGTGCAACACCCAGGATGGGCACAACTTTCCCTGAGCTTTATAGATTGTACAAAGATAACCGATTAAATAGAAACCCTTAAGTGAGGTGCGAAACAAACTGGGGAAGGTTTTCATTATATTTTATAAGGAACATTTTTATTTTTTATATTCTCCGTTAAAAAAATACCTCTGAAAAATGTAGAGCCGATTTAAAGGATAGTTTAAGAAATAAAGGACAAAAGGCGTCCTTTATTTTGAAAAAAATTGTAAAGGACAGGGGGTTAAATTAAAGGACTGTCCCTTAAAATAAAGGACGGATGGTCACCGTAGTTATACTATATGTAACACTTTCCTCTTTCGAAGAACCGTCTGTGTAAATAAAGTTGTAGTCTTTGAATTTCGATTTTAATTCTTGGAACATTGAGTTAAATTGTGATGGATTAGTGTTCATTAACCGACTTCCAAAAAAGGAGGAGGTTATCAGTTCGTCGGAATATTTTTTATTTTTTTTTTTTTTGTATGTATGTTACCGCATAACTTTGGACCACGTCAACCGATTTCGATAATTCTTTTTGCATCGGAAAGGTAGTGTCTCAGAGGTGGTCCTATACTAATCTGGTTGAGATCCGATCAGTAGATCATGAG
This sequence comes from Rhagoletis zephyria, assembly GCF_001687245.7. NCBI lineage: Eukaryota > Metazoa > Arthropoda > Insecta > Diptera > Tephritidae > Rhagoletis > Rhagoletis zephyria. The sequence continues at coordinate 143,441 of NW_016157911.1, forward strand.
GTATATATATGTATATTTTTTTTTTGCTAAAAATTACTAGTTTTGATATGCATTCTTAGGGACGTATTGATCTATTTTGACTTTAGCCGCCAAGCAGGGTGTTTCAGAACTGTAGATTTATTTAAGTTGCCTAGCAGATTCATTTTCGCACTGTGTTCATAGATTTTTTCTATGGTGCTTGGGATTCGGGTTGGATTTCGTCGTTTTGAAATACTTTTTACACAGACTGCTAACGGGTTGTCGTGAGTATTTTTTTATTATATGTATTTGATAGTTTTAACGTCACTAGGTCCCTTTGTTTTTCCAGGGTTAATATATTCGCTTCGTATAAGATGTTTGGCGTTGGAGTTGTCCGCAAGGCGTCTAGTGCTAGACTGATTGAATATTTATTATATATTATTATGTATGCAGTTTTGTAGCTCATTAAGTTTTAATACAATATGGTGCAAGTATGATGTTGCTGAAAAATCCTTTGATTTTTGATATTTTTTTTGCTAGCGGTGCTGTGCATTTCTCCCATATGAAACAATTTTAGAACGTATCTTTTACCTTTTATTAACAACACCAAACTAGACGTCGTTAAATTAGCCGCCTTTGTTATTGTTAACGCCAACAGTTGATTTGTAGCTAACGAATGTTGTTAGGGAAACGTTTATAGAATAGCTAAATTGTTAAAATTGTCGTTTAGCTGACTTAACAATAACAAGAGTTGTTAAAATCGCGTAGTGAATCGCACCACAGTAGTGCGATTCACTAACTTTTAACAATGCGACTTATCGAGTTGTAAGCTAACAATTTTTGTTGTTTGCAGTAACGATTGTGCGATTCACTAACTGTGCTGCCGCTATTGGGCACAAATCCATTGCATATGCCAAGGCACTCGCGTGAGCTCAAAGTTTACAGGCAATTTATGTGGAAGAAAATGCGCAACACCCTCCACAAAAAAACATTCTAAAAAATCAACGGTAACTTTTAGCGACATGAAACTTGCACTCTATTGGACTGAAATTGAATGGGCTACAAAATTGCACACCCGAAAATCTTATAAAGGTTATCAATAAAAAGTTAGAAAGCTTGGTGTAAATTTTTTTAAGTTTGATTCATTTTTGTTAATTTTATGCAAGCTTTGAAACTTTCATTTATGTGGTTTCTGTTGAAATATAGTAGATGGAACTACTAAAAATAAAATTATTTAAAATAATAAATAAATACACANGGTAACTTTTAGCGACATGAAACTTGCACTCTATTAGACTGAAATTGAATGGGCTACAAAATTGCACACCCGAAAATCTTATAAAGGTTATCAATAAAAAGTTAGAAAGCTTGGTGTAAATTTTTTTAAGTTTGATTCATTTTTGTTAACTTTATGCAAGCTTTGAAACTTTCATTTATGTGGTTTCTGTTGAAATATAGTAGATGGAACTACTAAAAATAAAATTATTTAAAATAATAAATAAATACACATAAGTAGCAAACACCATAATTTTGAATTTTGTTGACATAGTTTACACGCAGCTGTAAATAAAAAGTTTACAAAAAACATTTAACACGAAAAAGATTGTTAATATTACAAAAAAATCACTGTATGCACATTTTGTTGGACATAGGTTTGCAGAAGCCAACCCAAAATGAACATATGTACTTCAATAGGAAGGGCTTCCATAGTCTTAACGCTNGTTAAAGATTTCGACCTATTTTGGCCTTATCGCATTTTCGGAGCTTTTTTTGGACTTAGCAAATTTTCCTTTCATTGAATATTTATAACCGAGAAAGCATAAAACATGGACCTTTACCCTTTTCGAATCGACGCATTCTTAATTTCTCTAGCCTCTTGTATCAATATATGTGTTTTCATAAAAAGTGGACTTAGCTACTTTTCTCTCTAAGCTAGCGATATATAATATTTATATTTTTAATAAACGATGTACACGTATTAAATTGAAAACTTTAATTATTAAATTCCCTTAAATTCAAGGCATATTCAGTTCCTGTAAGATTAAAAAAATAGGCTTTCACCTTTTAACTTCCACTTTTCTATATTTGTTTACGCCCTATTGGAAAATTATAACCGGAACACATATAGACAAGTGTTGTAACAAACTATTGTTTTTTTGTTATTTAATTTGTATTACTTGTTTTAATAGTTTATTCTGCACCTAAAATCGTACAAACTGTAGCTTCAAACCTTGTGCAACATTTAAACAAACTTTCGTAAAACTTCAAGTTTTTTATCAGAATAATAAACGAATTATGTATGCAGTTTTGTAGCCCATTAAATTTTAATACTTGCACTTTAAGTTTGATGTTTCTGAAAAATCTTTTGATTTTTGATATTTTTTTGCTAGCGGTGCTGTGCATTTTTATGTTTTATTAACAACACCAATCTAAACGTCGTCAAATTAGCGGCCTTCGTTATCGTTAGCGACAACAGCTGAATTGGCGCTAACGAATATTGTTAGGGAAACGTTTACTGAGTAGCTAAATTGTTAAAATTGTCGTTTAGCTGACTTAACAATAACAAGAGTTGTTAAAATCGCGTAGTGAATCGCACCACAGGTGTTGAATATGTTTTTGGTGTCGCTGAACACGAATCTGTACTCCGTTTTGCTCTATCGTGTCAGGATTTGCTTTTAACCTCAAAACACATTGCGAAAGTTTCCGTCGTAGACAGTGCTGTCGTGGTTTTGTTTTGTTTCCCAGAAGATAATTAAGCTAGGTCTTCTTAAGTGAAGGCCTACCCTTGAAGGGCTGAAAAATGCTTCCCTGCAGAAGGGCTTTTCCATTTACAATTTACGCGAATGAATAAATTTATATTCTTTAGCATTACAAATGTATTTCATTATTCATTTTAAGTTGCAATAACACATAGTTGATATAAACTTTAAGCAAATACTTTAACTATGTATGAATTTTATAAATTAAAGAAAACACTTTGAATGAACTCCTCTAAAAGCCATTCTGAAGGCCTTCTATGGGTAGCGAAAGAAGAAGCCCCTCAATTGATAACAGTCCATACAAAACAAAAAGGAATGTAGAGTGGAAGGCCTCTTAACTCTATGAAAGACCTATCGGAAGGGCTTTTAACTCCTGAAATTATCTACTGTTTTCTATATTTAATACAGCCATGTATTCACGTTCACAACTCACATTCGCCGTTTTAATTGAACTAGTGTTCGCCCAGCGGTTGAAATTCAACCGCTAAAATTAAGGATAGTTTATGTGAGTTGAGTTGAGCTGAAATAAAATTTGTTGGAATGGGTTAAGTGGAGGGGAGTTTAGCTTAGTACTTAGCATAACATAACATAGAATAGCATTAGATTCAATAACATAACATATGTAGCATAACACATCACAATATAACTGTATAATTGTGACGCCTTCTCGTTATCAGCACGAAGGCTGTCATAGTACTTGAGGTTCGTAAATGTTGAACCGAAATTGAAACACAATGTTTAAACTATTTAATGACTATATTTATGTTATACGTAAAAAATGATTTGATACATTAAATACAGATCCGTTTCACTCAGTTAGGTAAGCGCGACTGACTGGTGTTTTCTAAAGTTTCACGCCATGGACCCGACCGCCAGCTGACGGAGATGTGCATCGAGAGCGATAGTGACTGCGACAGTGTTGCGCTTTGTGTCGGGGGAAAACGGAACATGCCGCCTGCCAATGCTGGGTACAGCATGAAGCATCACATAGTTCTGTAGTGCCGTTGATCATCGTCGTGGTGTATTGATTTTTCTGGACTTCAAAGAAACAGAGGGCGAGAAATTGCAAATGCAGTTATGCTGAAATTGGAAGTCGACATAATTTTGATATCGAACGCTTCAATTTGCCCTGCTTGGTTTTAAGTGTAACTACGCGAACTAAGGCGTCAGCGCCAGGATGTAGTTCTACGACACGTCCAAGGATCCAATGCGTCGGCGGAACCCTATCGTCTTTAACAATGACTAAATCGTCAACCTTTAAATTGTCGGCCTCCTTACACCATTTTGGTCGTTTTTGAAGATTAGCTAACCAGTCATGAGACCATTGCTTCCAAAACTGATGTACCATTTTCTGTTGCGTCAAAAACTGTTCTCGAAAAGATGTAGCTTGAGGTCGACATTCTGCAGGTGCAAGCATAGAGTCCCCAATTAAGAAATGTGCTGGAGTTAAACTATCCAAGTCATCTGGATCCGCCGTGAGTGGTCGTGAGTTTAAACACGATTCGATCCTAACAAGCACAGTGGAGAGTTCTTCGTAGGTTAAGCGTGTGTTCACGGCTACTCGTTTAAGATGGTGCTTAACCGATTTAACGTTTGCCTCCCACAGGCCTCCAAAGTTCGGCGAGTGGGGCGGATTGAAGTGCCACTGTATGCTTTGAGTGGCAAGCTTAGGGGCGATCACGGTTTCGCCGTCGGACATCAATCGCGAGTATGCAACCTTAAGCGCATTGTCTGCACCTACAAAATTCGTACCATTATCGCTATATAAGTGACGACACAGACCACGACGTCCTGTAAATCGATCCAACGCCCACATGAAATGTTCTGCTGTGAGTCCCGTGACTGCTTCCAAGTGGATAGCTTTGGTTGCAAGACAGATGAATATTGCAATGTATCCCTTGTAGAAACTTGTGCCACGCAACCGCGCGGCCTTTAGTTCAATTGCGCCTGTGTAGTCAACGCCAGTTGCTTCAAACGGGCGACCCGGTGGGTTGACTCGATGCAAAGGTAAATCTCCCATGATTTGAGCGCTTGTTGTCGGTTGGGTGCGGAAACAGCGAACGCATTTTTGTATGATGCGACGTACTGCTTGCCTTCCGTTTATTATCCAAAATTGATATCGGGTATGAGCTAAGGTAAGCTGCGCTCCACCATGCAGGGTTGTGTGGTGGGAGTGTTTGATTACTAGCTCTGTGAAGAAATGGCCATTCGGTAGAATGATAGGACACCGTCGATTGAACGGTAGTTTTGAATGGCGAAGACGCCCGCGGATGCGCAAGATGTCATCTTGCATGATTGGTGATAAGTTAGACAACTTGCTTTTATGTGGCACGGACTTTGATGCGCGAATTTCTTTTATTTCAGCAGCGAAAGTTTCAAGTTGAACAATGCGAACGATGCAGTGCATGCCCCTTTGTATTTCTTCTGTTGATAGGAAACCAGTTAACCTTTGCGATTTGCCACGTGCGTTGTTGCAAAAGAGTAGCAAATAAGCGGTTACACGGAGTAGTTTAGTGTAGGAGGAAAATCGATTGATCAGTGAATCATATGATGAGGTTAAGTTAACTGTAATCTTGCAGGGCTTTGCTTCTGTCATAACTGCGTCGATATCGCAATCTCCAATCTTTCTTGAAGGCCATTCGGTCAGAGAATGAGCTAGCCAATTTGGGCCATGCCACCACAACTTAAATTTCGCAAGTTCTGCAGGCAACAGCCCTCGTGTGGCGCAATCTGCAGGGTTTTCCCGAGTACTCACGTGACTCCATTGGACACGAAGGTTTTCCATCTATTCACATCGCCGCTTATCCAGTGTAAGACGATCGTTGCATCAGTCCAGTAGAAACTGGATATTGTTTCAGCGGTCCAGCGTTGATTCGCCACTACCCATTTCATAAGCTTGATGGCCAGTACTGCACCACATAATTCAGTGCGAGGTATTGTCAATGGTTTCGTGGGCGATATTTTGGATTTGGCGGTGATAAGCGCGGTGTGTGACATGCCATCTGGTTGCTCAACTCGAATGTACACTGCTACTGCGTATGCTTCTGATGAGCCGTCGCAAAAGGCATGTAACTGCACGCTGTTGGTTCTTGGATTAAATCGGAGCCAACGTGGGATGACGATGTCATCGATATCGAACATGGTGTTACAAAATTCTTGCCATCGTTGTGCTGTTGACTCAGGAACTGGGTCATCCCAATCTAAAGGTGCCAATGAACCATTTTCGTTAAGGTGTTTTGCCATAGTTACCTGCTTCAGAATGATCTTTGCGGATATTATTATGGGTGCGATTAATCCCAGCGGATCGAACAACCGCGCAATGTTGGATAAAATAATTCGTTTGGTTGAACCTGTGTGAACGAAAGAGGGAATTTTATACTTGAGGAAGTCCTGGTTAGGAAGCCAATACATCCCAAGCGTTTTGACTGCGTCGCCGGTGCCCCAATTCAAAGGTGTTAGTTTACATTGATGCTCCAGAGGAATTGTTGTTAGCAACAGTGCGTGGTTACTAGACCATTTTCGCAGTTCCATACAAGCGGATTTTAGAGCTTCGGTGACATGCAGTCGTTTTTGCTCAGCTCTTTCAAAGGTGTGATCTCCAGAAAGTATGTCGTCAACATACATTTCATGCTTAAGGACGTTTTCTGCAGCAGGATACCTGAGACGTTCATCTTCGGCAATTTGGTGCATAATTCTGATGGCGGTGTATGGTGCTGAAGCTGTGCCAAAAGTAACCGTGGTGAGCCGATATTCACTGATGAGCCCATCCGCCGCCCGCCATAAAATCCGCTGGTATTCCGAGTCTTCTGGATGAACGTCAATACATCGGTACATCCTTTGTATGTCCGCTGTGAAAGCATACCGATATTGGCGCCAATTTAATATAACCGCTGACATGTGGTTTTGTAAGGTGGGACCAACACATAATATATCA
>NW_016157911.1:156623-166977 GCF_001687245.7 Rhagoletis zephyria
TTTTCATTCTGATCATTTATGTATACATTTGTCTATATCTATCTCGATTCGTTTTGCCTGTTACAAACAACCGTTATGTGAACAAAGTTATAATACCCTTGTGCACAAGTGCGCTCGGGTATAAAAAAGAGATCAATTACAAACGTATGGCGTTTTCTTTTCTATTGAAAAATTTTGCCTTACATTGTAACATTTGCACTAGGTTACTTTTCATTCTAAAAAATGGATATATTAGTAGAAAGTATTTTGCTCAGTCGGAGGGCAATATTTTGAGAAATCAACACGTGAAGCTGTGAAAGGGCTGAAGAAAACAGGCCAACATTATTTCGAGAATAGAAAACGCCATTCATTTATATCCAACAATCCGGTCGCTTTCTAAGTTTTTAACAATTCAACTATATATCAGTTTTAACCTTAGTCGATCCAAGGTTCAAGCAAAATGCTTTGACGGATGAAGAAGCCTTTCAGGGGGGAAGATTCTGTAACCAGTTAGCGACAAGTTTCGGATCGATATCGCACTTGTTGACGTAAAAATATTTCATATCATACGTCAACAAAACCGATACCGATTCGAAAATTGTCGCTAACTGGTTACAGAATCTGCCTACAAAAATCATACCGTCCGACTCAGCTGGAACAAAAATGCTTCAATCAAGTAAGAGTTTCTCTATATTATGGCCTCGAACCGACATATATACATCTTTCATTTGAATCAGTATTAAAAGCTCTATTGGCTCCTACATTCGGGTTTTGACAGGTGAGTCTCCACTGAACCGTTTTTTCCATATTTTTGGCCTATGTGCGCTTTTATTCGAAACCAGGGTTGTCACTGACGAAAAAAAAATTTACCATCCACTTGAAAAAAATCTACCAAATCTGGGAAATATCTACCAATAACTTTTTTTATAATTATTTTAACAAAAACCATAGTTTTGTTATTTTTTTATTTATTTTAATTAAAACTATAGTTTATTATTATTTTTTTAGTTATTTCAATAAGAATTAAAATTGTTTTTAAGAACTTTTTATTTATACGGTATTTGAGTCATATTATTACATATTCTCAGTTTCCTTCAACCAAAAGCGGGAGTAATGAAACTAAAGGCAACAATGGAACTTCATTATTTGAAAAACTTCAACTCGAGTTATTATAGACAAATACTGAGACTCAAAAAAGTGGAGTTTTTTTTTATATTCGCAATATTTTTCGATTAAAAATTTTTTATTGCTTTAACTAGATCCAAAAAAATCGAGGATTCAAACTATATACAACACATAGAAAAATTATAAAAATTTTCGTCCAAATTTCGAATTTTTTACTCTGAATATTTAGAAAAATTTAAGGTATGGAGTTTTAAAGCAAATACCATTTGAGTATAGCCAACAATGTGCTGCTTAAAATTCCCGTTGTTTTTTATTTTTTTTTTCCATTAATAAAAAATGGCGATTTATTTTTTTTGCGAACAATCATAGTGCGTAATTACATACCTGTCAATTTTTTCTTTATACATATTTAAGCAATCATTTAAAATATTTAGGCAATCAAAAGCTCCTCGGGATTCCATTAAAATTAGTTTTGAATGGAACGCGATATGTTCGCCTTATATCGATATACATTTATACGTATGTAATTATANCATATTTAAGCAATCATTTAAAATATTTAGGCAATCAAAAGCTCCTCGGGATTCCATTAAAATTAGTTTTGAATGGAACGCGATATGTTCGCCTTATATCGATATACATTTATACGTATGTAATTATATAAAAAGTATGCAAAGAAATTTATAATATATTTAAGGATAACTACGAAAAATAAATCGGGAACGGAAAGTTCATCCAAAATCTACTAAAATGAGAAAAAATTTACCTTTTTAGCAACCCAAATTTTTTCTACCAATTTTGGTAACAATTTACCAAAGTGGCAACCCTGTTCGAATCCTAAATGTTTCGGTACCGAATATCGAGAGTATTGGACACTTAAATGTATTGACTCAGCACATCACTACTGCTGTAATCTCGACTTTGACGTCAGCAAAACGGCGGATTCTGTCAAATTCACTGAGAGCCGATTATCCATCGCCGCCACCTTCTGTATTCTCTCCAACGTGGACACCATGCAGTTATCCACAGGTATTGACTTCCCAGAGAGTTTTGCTTCACATCGATTATTCGTCTGTTGCGAATATAACTCGCACTTAAATTTAAGCCATTCATAACAAAAATTGTATAAATAAAGTCTCCGCTACGTCCTTTTTTGGAAAAAATACGGCGACCCAAATATAAAATGGGACGCGAGATTTTAGCAAGTTTTGGCTATTTTTATTTTGTTTATTATTTTTTTATTGAAATTTAGCATAGTACTCAACAAACACCATATTAGTCTCAATTTCAGACTTTGTGCAAAATTTATGAAAATTCTGCATAATATTTAACAATTTTATTGAGCTTTAGACAGTTTTTTAATGAAAGCATCTGTGAAAAAATTAACAGTACTTTATAAATGGTAGAAGTGACAGCTATTTCGGAGACCACTACATCTCCTCATCAGACTTCTTTAGCGGTATTCGAACCGACGACCCCAGCTGACTCAGCCAGTTGCCTACGCACTGTGCTAAGTTCGCTTTATAAACTGTTGTTGCTTTTACCGCTTTTTCATGTGAGCCAACTACAATCAAGCGCAGCTACTTCAGTGCTACCCTGCAAAAAGTGGGACTAGGTTAAGTACTAGTACAGGACCACACTACCTTGTAACCAACACTAGTAACCAAAATGGTCCAAATATATGGAAAAAATATGGTTACATTAACATTGCGATGTTATTGGACCTGATTACTTCTGCTCTAATGCTGCATAACATGGGACCACTTCGGGTCTACCACTGCATAACATGCGACCACCTAGACAACTACTCCTTTTGGACCATGGCACATTCGGCAACCGAATCATATTGACGATCGGCCACGAAGAGGTGGTGTTCAACACATATATTAGTTTGAAGTGGTGCAGGTCAGCATAACAAGTTACTACCCAGCAAAAAAAAATTATCAATTGATAAAAAATAACCCAATTGTAGTTAGCTTTTTTGCGGGATTTCTATAAAATATATAACCCGTAGTTAGCTACAAAAAGCTAACTTGAAACTAGTTGACAAGTAATGAAGGAGATTGTTTTCTTTAAACGCATTTTCGAATTGAGGACAAATAAAAAGAAGATAGGAATTTTATATTATCATTTTGAAGTAATGTCTGACGGAGTTGGAATATGGGACCACCTACAAGAGAATATGTAAACAAATATGAAATGTAATAAAATAAATAAAAATAAAAGAAATATAAAAATATATTTGAGTTCTCCAATTGATATTTTATGTCCAAAAGTAGCTAGTTACAAGTTAGTTACATCAAATGCAGAGGTAACCACCCTTGACTACATCTAATGCAGCGGCCATCGCCATACAAATATAGTTAGCTTTCGTCAAAGAATATATACAGATAATAAGTGACTTTTAGCTGCTCCCTAATCAACTTAAAGTTAGCTTATAGCTAGATCCATTTCCTGCAGGGTAGTATGCAACCTGGTCCTTTTGCTCATACTTTAAAACTACGACCCAGGGACCACCTGGTCCTCAAATTTTTGCAGGTTATTTAAACTTGATCATGTGGTTGTTGGTTTTGTTGGGTTTCGTTAATATTCTATTTTGAGAATGTTTAACGAATGATGAGATGTGGTGGTCTTCGAAATAGCTATCACTTCTAACATTTATAAATTATTGTTAATTTTTCAACAATAGTATCCATTAAAAAAACGGGCTCAAGCTCAATAAAATTGTTGAATTTAATTGTTATAAGGCCGTAAAATAACAAAAACAAATTCTGTAAAATTTCACCAAAACTGTTAACTTTTTAATCAGCATCTTTACAAAACGGTATGTATGCATTTTGTTTGAAATTTGGATTTAAGTGGTGTTTGTAAGTAATCAGCTATACTTTGGAATAATAAGCGAGGCCCTTACTATGAGTTGCATTCGATTTACGATCTTCGCTGGCTAACGAAGATCGAAATTGATATTCGTATTATGAGCTATGCAAGCGTGTCGAAATTTTCGTTGAATATCGAATTTTCTGTCGAACAGAATTTTGCTTTCGTTGGTGTAGCGAAGTGTTAGAAAATTGTGAAAAATGTATGATTTTGCATTTGTTTTCTTACTTTTTGGCGGCTAGACACTAATTTTAAACAATTTTTATTAATTTTATGTAGTTCTAACGTCGTGAATACTAAACACAAGCTCGAAAGGCTGGTTTTACTTATGAATGAAAATCCCAATACTCTGTTGGCACGATCTCTGAAAACAAAATCATAGAACTGTTTATAGTTTTAATATATTTTAAATATATTTGGATCATAAAATTTCTTAAATATATTGTATGTCAAAATATATTCCAAAAACTATACTTGAACTCTCTCAAACTTTTTCTGCTCCTGGCTAGTTTTCTAAGCTCTCATCCTCTGACGAATCGTTAAACCAGAACTCCGTTGTAGTAATTTTTACCACGTTTTCACAAACTCGCTTTCTTCTTTATTTCATTTTAATTTGCACAAATTTACATATGTACATATGTGTGTATAAGCACACTATTTAGTTTGCCCGATCTGTAAACAAAGCTTCTCAGCGGTGAAAAATATACTATTGTGAACAGCCTAAACGAGTGAAATTCACGATAGCGCTTTTCTTCATCGAATGAGCGCCATAATACGAAATGAAAATTCGTTCGATTAGCACTTTCGACCACAGTCGAAGATCGAATGCAACTCATAATAGCGGCCAAAATGTCGCGTCCCAGGCACTTGGGTCACAGTATATTGACATAAAATTACTAATATTATAAATGTGAAAGTTTGTACGTATGTATGCGGAAACCACAGAACGGATTTGAATTAAATTAAGCACATGGATAGCTTATGACCTAGGTTGGAAAATAGGCTACCTTTTTTAAGAGTTGCCATCTGTTAGAAATGTTTAATTAAATTAATACGCGGAAATGAGTAAACTGATTTGCATGGAAGTTTTCACATAGATAGCCTATGAGCTAGGTTGGAATATGGGATACTTTTTTTAAGAGTTGCCACCTGCTAAAATGTTTAATTAAATTAATACGCGGAAGCCTCTGAACGGATTTTCATGAATTTTTGCTGTGAAAAATAGGCTAATTTTTTGGAAGAGTTGCCACCTGTTAGAAAAGCTTATTTAAATTAATACGCGGAAACGACTGAACATATTTGCATGAAACTTAGCACAGAGATAGCTTATGACCCATGTTGGAAAATAGGCTACTATTTTAAGAGTTGCCACCTAATAGAAAAATTTAATTAAATTAATACGCGGAAATGACTGAACTGATTTGCCTAAAAGTTTGCACACAGATAGCTTATGACCTAGATTGGAAAATAGGCTACTTTTTTAAGAATTGCCACCTGTTTGAAAATGAAATTCTGCTCACAGATGGTTTATGACCTAGATTAAAAAATAGGCTACTTCCTTAACCGGGTTCCCGATCAGAACGAAATTTGGAACACTTACTACGGATTTCGCAAGAATGGTCTTAGACTGAAAGTAATTCCGTTAACTCAAGGCCCCTCCCATACTAATTGGAATTTTCATATTACATAAATACATATCTGGGAAAATATGTGTGGAGAGAACTGGAACTTGGTATAAAGATATATATGTGAAATCAATGTTGGCATTAATCGATTAATTTTTAAATCAATTACTTAATCCGATTAAATTCAATCTGATTACAGTTAATCATGATTAATTTTCATCTGACTAAACAGTTAATCGTAACCGCGATTAAAAAAATTAGGTTTTAATCATTAACGCTTAATTTGATCAAGTAGGTTTGGGGATTAATTAATTTATGCTGGAATTTTCCTGTGCACACAAAGCAAGTTAATCTGGTATGGCTAAGTCGGGTTTCTGAGCAATTTGGTGTGCATTTTCATTTAGATCTATACCAAAAACCGTTTTACAAACTAAACTTAAACTTAATCAGATTTTATTTTTAATTGGATTAACGATTAAAATTAATTATTCGGAATCACAGCCAGCGATTAACGATTAAAAAAATTTAAGCATTAATCGTACAGTTGACTACGACTAATTAATTTTAATCGTCAAACGCGATTAACATTTTAATCGGTAATTTTTAATCGTTAATCAGATTAACATTTTGTCAACTCTGTGTGAGATCATTTTCATACTCACGGAGAAAAATGGACGTTTTTGGAAAAGAGGCGTAGCACTGAAAGTTTCATATTGCAAGCTTGGTATGGAAATACATATCGTCGATGTTTTTGCAAAACCACCCATCGTCCAATTGCAAAACCGTCTATCTTACAGCGCTCAAATTTTACAAGAGAGCGAAAAAACGGCTTTTCTTCGAAGGCATTGCCTTGAGAGACGTTATTTTCTCTAGCTATTATTTTACAGATCTGTTGTTTTAATAAAATTTTACGATTTTTATGCATAAATCTCGATGCCTGGAGTTCAGGGTTACCAAATCTCATTTTTGCCACAACGGCGATTTAGGCGGTTTTGCATCTGGTCGATGGACGGTTTTGCAAAAATATCGACGTTATGTATGTATGTATGTGAAACTAATACCATACTCATGGAGAAAAATTAAAGTTATTGGAAAAGGTGGTGTAGCAACTCCCACGCAAATTGATTTTTCTATGCTGCATATCTCTGGAGGTATTTATTGCAGAGGACTGGAACTTGGCACCGATATGTGTATACAAAATTAGTTCCTTGCTCACGAAGAAAAATTAGGGTTCTTCGAAAAGGGGGCGTGGTACCTCCCGTACAAATTTACTGTTTTATACTGCATATCTCTAGAGGTGTTCATGGTAGCGTACTGGGACTTGGTACTGAGGTATGTAAAATCAATCCTAAATTCATGGAAGAAGATTAAGGTTATAAGAAAAGGGGCGTGGCACTTCCTCTACAAATTTACTTTTTTTGCCACATATCCCTGGAAGTGTTTGTGGAAGAATANGTTCCTTGCTCACGAAGAAAAATTAGGGTTCTTCGAAAAGGGGGCGTGGTACCTCCCGTACAAATTTACTGTTTTATACTGCATATCTCTAGAGGTGTTCATGGTAGCGTACTGGGACTTGGTACTGAGGTATGTAAAATCAATCCTAAATTCATGGAAGAAGATTAAGGTTATAAGAAAAGGGGCGTGGCACTTCCTCTACAAATTTACTTTTTTTGCCACATATCCCTGGAAGTGTTTGTGGAAGAATACTGGAACTTGGTATGGAGTTGTGTATACAAAATGTATCAAATGCTCATGGAAAAAGTGTGAGTTATTAAAGAAGGAGGCATATCGCCTCCCATACATACTAAAAATTTCTTAATACATACCTCTGGAAGGACAGAAAATCTCTGGAAGTATTTTAAATTTGTTATGGAGATTTATTTTATAAGTGCCGTAATGACAGAAAAAACTTCATTTAATGGAAAAGGGAGAGCCGGGTTTGGCCTTATAACGTAAAGCTGCCATGATGCATACATATATACCTCCTGAGGTATTTGCTACAGTAATGAGGCCAGGTTACTAAATTTGAGTTGGAAATATTAGAACCCGCCGTGGCACCTCCAAGAAGGTTACACGTTCACGCGGCGTATCCCTGGAACCATTTTAAGGTAAACTTAGAGGTATTGATATCTTTCGTATGACTAGCGCGCAGACGAGATTTTATAATTTCAAAGTTTTAAACGGCTTAAATACCTTAACTCTCTTAAAAAATAACGAGCTATAACAAAATGGGCACAGAAATAAAATATAACATTATTAGGTTATTTTTCATATTTGTATAAAAACGTGGCGTGAAACCCGCGGGTATAAGCTAGTATTGATATAAAATAAAAATCATTGAAATTGGCCCAGTCTTTTAAGACTTTTCGGATTAGAAAAGTCTTTCAATTTTATATACTTAACACAGTCCGATATTAAAAATTTTCTCTGAAATAAGGCTAGCAGTTTCGCCAAATTTATAAAAATATAAACTTATATGTACATTAGACTGCATTTTAAGACATCCACCAAAATATTTCGGAAAAGTATTAATGGGTCGATTACGAAAAGAAACGCAACCACGGCTGGCAACGCAACTGGAAAGAAAATTTTTATTACGAATGGCAACTATCGTCAGTTGCTGTAGAGTTATCGATAATCGAAATTTGACATGTTCGACAGCCAGCTAGTGACTGTAAACAAGCTGTGCCAGTAAAATTAATATTTGGAAATTGTAACTCAGTTAAATTGATAAAGTAAATGAAATATTGCCCTGTGGGTGTCAAACTAAAGAGTTTTAAAAAGGCTTACGTTTGAAAATATTTTAAAGGAGGGTTGCCACCTGTTAAAAAAATTTGCGAAATTGAATTGATAAACAAAATGATATAGATATAGATATTAAATTAAATTCCAAATTTTTGCTTAGATATTCAAAAATAGTACCACTAAATGCTTGCTTGATAATTTCCGCCACCTAACTTTCAAGGTTTTTCCTATATATATACTGTATAACAAATTATACTCCCAACGCTAACAAAATAATTGCTAAATTGATTTAAAAAGTGGATATGTGGATCATCCGGTTCTGTATCAAGTTATTCTCTCTAACTTCAAAGCACTTCCATTTAAAAAGGGTAAAAACCTGGCTGCAGTCGACAATGAGCAAAAATAGTTCAATTGTTTATTACTTTGTCTTTAGGTTTGTGTCTTTTCTAAGCGTACAACGAAAGTTTTGTATCACAGAACCAATCTGAGATTATTGATAAAACAATAGCCCGGTTGGGTGAACAGCCAAGACGTTTACTACTTAAGTGTGACAAAACAAAATCAAGTAATACATATATTTAGCATAAATGAATATACCAGCATAAAAAATCTGCAATCAATACAATACTCATAATGTTCAATACGTCCACATATTTATACATACCTATGTATATAATTTAAGAGAAGATATTTCGCTGCAAAGCAATGATTATAAATTATTAGTTTACCTTACAAAATTGCGGAGGAATATTAAAGAGAATACGGAAAAAAGTTTATTTTTTTACATTTTTTATTTTGAATAACGTCTGGTTTACAGGTATATAGAGCTATGAATTTAAAAAATAAATCAGGGTTTAGTTGAGATATTCGCTTTTGACCACTATGTTTTGTACATTNAGAGAATACGGAAAAAAGTTTATTTTTTTACATTTTTTATTTTGAATAACGTCTGGTTTACAGGTATATAGAGCTATGAATTTAAAAAATAAATCAGGGTTTAGTTGAGATATTCGCTTTTGACCACTATGTTTTGTACATTTCCCAGAACTGCAAAGCTTTTGACTGCATTCAACTGGGAGTGGCCCGCGTGCGCTGGGTTTGGGTCCCGCCACGTTGGAACCCTGCCCAATGAAAAAAACACATGCCTCGGATGATACCCCCTTCTTTTGATGAAGACCACGGCAAACATAGGAGGGACTATGCTTTTAGGGTATGCACTTGGAACATCCGAACCCTTAATCGGGATGGTGCCTCTGCCCGGCTGGTTGATGTCCTAGGTAAAATAAAGGCTGACATCACCGCAATCCACGAAATGCGATGGACGGGGCGAGGAAGGTAAGCGTAGAGCCCTGCGACGTCTACTACAGTTGCCACGTAAAGGAGTGCAATTCGGTGTTGGATTTGTGGTGTTCACTCCAGTGGACGAAAGTCTAGCCACAATCCGCACCAAAGCGAGATTCTTCAACATCTCATTCATATGTGCATCCAAGGCTCTCTTAGCTTAGAGCGTACATATTTGCTGAGGGTGATCGACTTCTCCGGGCCCGAAACTTGGCAGTATGTATTACTGGATTATAGCAGACCCATCAAGCTACATGGATGTCTCCACATCTAAAAACGGGAAACCAAATCGAGCATGTTGTGACAGACGCAAGGCATGCTTCCATGTTTTAGATGTACATACGTACACTCCGAGGGCCAAACATCGACTCGCACTACTATACTGATGCATCCAATATACGACCCAACCTCGGANCACTCTTCAACAAACCGACTTGCGCGATCAGTGGAACCACATTTCCCGCTCATTACTGGTACGATGAGAAGTGTGAGAAAATGCTTGAAATTCTGGCCGACAGAAAAAACACCCGAAATTTTTAGCAAAGAGTTGAGCGACTTATAAAAGGTTTTAAGACTCTTGTAGGAACAACCATGCCGACCTAGTGACCGATGTCCAGAACGGACTCAGATTATGGAGGGAACACTTTTCGACCCTTTTGAAT
>NW_016157911.1:168285-171764 GCF_001687245.7 Rhagoletis zephyria
TCAATATTTACTGATTTATCGAAGATTTTGTATTTCTCGAAATTACCGTTATATGGGATGTGGGCGTAGTTATTGTCCGATTTTAGAAATTTTCGGCCAGTTGCTGTATCAGGACCCACAACTGTGCCAAGTTTGGAAGAAATTGGTGTAGCGGTTACCAAGATATACACATGTAACNAAGGAATTGGAAAAAAATTTCATTTTCAATTCCTTTCAAAGGAATTGAAAAAAAATTACATTACTATCACGTAATTAACTCCAATTACAATATGAAATTTCTTGTAATGGAATTAAAGAAAAAGACAATTCCATTTGAAATTACTTCAAAGAATTGAAAAAGTAATCGATTCCTTTGCTGTGAACTGAAGGAATTGAATCCTAATTACAATTACTGAGGAATGTAATTGTAATTGTAGTGTAATTGCATTTACCCAGCTCTGCCTGCCGGCAAACAAATTGTTCACCCAGAACGAGTCGGAAACAATGTAGTTTCGAAGTCGTTTGGCAATTGGAATTTCATATGCATGCAGCGGTGTGTATTATGTGTATTTTTATTTATCAATTTAACCAAGGATAGTGCAAACATTTGTCTCGTATGAACAAATTACTCCAAAAAATAACGCCACTCTCTTATCTTCCAAACATACTCGTACATATGTTCCGGAAACCACTCTTGAACTCGCTTACGGCCTGGCCTGCAGGTAGCTGGCATTATGGTTGGATTCTGTGCGACATTTGGATTTCACTGGACGTGCTGCTCTGTACTGGCTCTATACTGAGTTTGTGTGCCATTAGTCTGGACAGGTAATTTACAACTACTACACATATTAGCACAATGAAATAAAAGAGTACATAAACTGTATACAATAGGGCGATTCTCGAAGTCTTGCAAAGGCAACCGGTTTATAGCGTGTTTTATGTGCACCGTGGAAGGGCTTTGCAGGATTTTGGTAATCCCCTAATATTACACAGCACATATGCTTGTACTTATAGCGAATACATACAAACATGCGATTAATTTCTGAAAAAAAAAAAAAATAAGGGCAATGCTGACTTCGGTTATGCCGAAGGCCTCATACCTTTCATGAACATCAGACAATTTTACTTCCATATTGTTTTTAAAATTATTTAATTGTTTGGGAACGGAAAAAAGGATTTATACCCAATTTGCCACAGGGCGAAGACGACGTCGCTCTGGCGAAGTCATTTTAGTGAACTCGAAAAGACGTCGAAACGAAGTCGTTTTTCCATACAAAATTCAACGTCGTTCCGACGTCGTTTTTTCTCATCGAATCGAAGTCGTTGCGACGTTGGTCTGGTGAAGTCGTTTGGATGAACTCGAAACGAATCCGTTTCTTCAAACCCATATTATATATCTAAGTATAAATAAATGTCATTCATTTGGATAGTAAACCGGTTTTATTATGACAATTTTTTATTATGACAGAATATGAAATCCACAATGTACACTTGTGCTCAGAAAATTAAGCCGCTTACATCTTTTTTTCAGGGACATAACAGTTATAAGTTTTATAGCAAAAACGTTGCTCCATAACAGTTATTAGATGAGAAATATTTTTTATTTCGTCTATAAGAGTTATAACCCAACGCTTATTTTTTACGTTGCCTGATAACTGTTATGCAGGAGAAATATTTTTATTAAAAAAAAAAAAAATTTTTTCTCATCTAATAACTGTAACGAAACAACGTTTTCGTTAAATTTCAGAATTCAGTCAACGTTTTCAATTTGTAAATTCGAGATAACAGTTATTTTTGGTCCCTGCTTTTTTTCCGTATTCATAATATTCTTCATATTAATTTTTTTTTTGGTTTTTTAAGGTACAGTTTACTCTAGTGGCCTTATTAATAAAAAATAAAATTGTGGGTATGAAGTTTTTTTAAATTTGGTATAAAACTGTTATTTTACTTTAAATTTGGTATGAATTTGAGCATCGTTTTGCAGTTCGCTGGTATATCGATTTTTCGGGCTGCAGGGGGAGTCGTTTATGTGGCCCGCCGGCGAATCATTTGCGACCGTCGCCGGCGAAAAAATTGTTCTCCAAAACGAGTTCCAAACGACGTCGTTTGGCAAATTGGGTATTGACTGCATACATAGGTAGAGAAGTTATATAAAAACACATATCAGCGGTATGGAAGATATACTTTATAAAGCACCGATATTAATGATTTTGACTACTGTGTATTTAACACAATGATATAGTTTTAGCTGCCTATATACAGGAGTTTCGTATATCCCAAACAAATTTATCTGAACAATCAATGGTATAGGAGATATAGCTTATACAGCAGCGAACTTGACGAATTTCTCAGTGGAGTTTGTATGATTACTTATAAAATAGCTCACGAAATTTTTAAGTTTTAGCCGCCGAAATAAAGGAGTTTTAATGTAAAACCCCATATCTGAATAATTAATTGTATGGAAGCTATCGGATTTCACTTTAAGCTTTCTGTTGATAATGGGTGATAATAGTGCTAGGAGTTATAACAAAATATGTATCTTATTTCTGCACAATCAGTTGTATGGGGGCTATTTGTTATAGTGGTATGATTTTGCAAATATATCCGTTTAAAACAGCCAGACAGACAGGCGGACGGACGGACATGGCTAAATCGACTCAGCTCGACGTTCTGATTATTTTGGTATACATTTTTATGTGTATATCACTTCTTCTTCTTGTACTTACCAACATAGCACCAAAGTTATAATACCATTTCATGTTCATGAAAGGCATAAAACAAAAATTCGTTTGCTAACATTGTTGTTAGCAGAAATGAAACCTTTATGCTTTACGCTTTTTGCTTTTTTTGGCGTTTTCTACGAGCTTTTCGTTAAACTTCCCGCGGATTAGACTCGCAAGTCTCAATTACAATTTAATGGCCCTTCTATATGGGCGGGCCCGTAAGTGGCGGAAAAATAAATAGGACCGCGGCATTTTAGCAAGTTTAGGAATGCAGTTTTTAGCCCATTAAATCTAAGTACAATCAAGTCCAAGTTTTAATTATTATTTTTTTGTAAAAGTATAACTCTATCAAAAACTATGTAAGTCGAAAGTTCAATCCGTGTTAAAAATTTATAAAAATTCGACCGATTGCAACAAATATTCATCAAAATGTCAAACTTTTTACTCGGAATTAAAAAAAATTCAGGTACGCAGTTTTGTACCATGATTCAATAATAAAAGGTTTGCTCATTACCCTGCAGGGAGTGACGTTTGCTTATACCTAACTTTAGTCTGTTTACGCGAACACTAGTGCTAACTATTAACTGTGTATTTTGTTCGAAAAAAGCTAACTACTTTTGTGGGGCGATGGCCGCAAAAAAGTCAGACCTGGATACCTCTGCATTACATGTCAACTAACTTGTAACTAACTACTTTTGGACATAAAATATCAATAAGAAAAACAAAATATTTTTTTGTTTTTTTACTTTTTTATTTACTTATTTATTTACTTTATTT
>NW_016157911.1:173002-175512 GCF_001687245.7 Rhagoletis zephyria
ATTAATCGAAATCTCGCCAAAAAGCTAACTATAAGTTGGTTAGTTTTAACAATTGATAATTTTCCACTGCAGGGTAGTGACATTCGAGTTTTGACACTCCCTTAACTCCTTTACAAAATCTTTTCACACACACACGAACCCACACAAAGTGCCTTGCTAAGGGAGTCGATTTTGTCAAGAGGGAGCGAGAAAACTGTATTCAGAGCAAACCTTTTATTATTGAATCATGGTTTTTTGCCATATTAAATTTTGTTCTGAGAACGTGCGGATTTTAAGTACCTGGGACTATTAATTTTGATTTTTTTTTTGCTGACGGTGTCACGCATTTTCTTCCATACAAAGTATAGTATGTTCGTTTTTATAAGGAGGAAAAGCACAATACCGTCAGCAAAAAGAATTGCCAAATATCAACGGTAAGTACTAGGTACCTAAAACTTGAGCTTCATTATTTAATATATTACAAAACTGCGCACGAGATTTTTTAAATTCCGAATTAAAAGTTTGACACTTTGATGCATTTTTGTTTGATTTTGGCCGAATTTTTATAAATCTTATACACAGATGGAAATTTTGATGTACATGGTTTTTGTTAAAGCTATACATTTACAAAAAAAAATAATAAATATTAAATTAAGAAAACAAACATTGCCCAAACTTGTTAAATCTCGCATACCTATTTGTTTGCCCGCCGCAGTACATACATACATACATATGTACATATACATAGTAGATACATCATTACATATGTATGTAATATATACAATGTATATTATACATACTCAAAGTAAATACCCGCATAGGTTTGCTGAAAGGTTGTTGGTTTTCACTACCATTTGGAATGAACAAACACCAACAAATTTTTTCCTCAGAATTCAACTAATTAAATGACATCAGATGTCACTTAACTCTCCTTTTTCGTTGAAGTTTTTTTATTTACCGCCTTCAAATAAGGCTCTCTATTCCTTTTGTATATTTTTTATGTTTATTCACACATAATTGTTTTGTTTCTGAACCGCACGAGTTTGATGTCCTCGGTGTCAGATTTGAATCCGCCAACTTATTTCGTTAGGTATCGCGCTTATCGATTTTTATGTTCAAGGCCAAATTTTTCTAGTTTAAGCTGTCGCAGAATACAAAATTGTTGGTTTTTTATTGCAATAAAAACGGTAAGATTAATTTTAACCCTTTGGATCATTTATGTTATTTTTTTAAGCATCTGGAATTTGTTTAAATGTAAGTACATATGTAAGAAATTCAGTTCATGTTTAATTTACTTATTCAATTATTTTAAGTCGACATAGACATAACTCGTTAACTACTAAAGTTACAAATATAACAGGATACATATAAAAAACAAGTAAAAAAGTCTAACTTCGAGTGAAGCCGAACATTAAATACTTGGCGCAAGTATTAAATGTAGTTTTTAGCTCATTTTCGTTGTTGGTTTTTCCGACACGGTAGGAGTGTGATGTAATGTGGAACGATTTCCCGGGGTGGGCTTTCCAAAACGGAACCAATCGAAATTTCCCGCGAAAGTATAAGGAATTTCGTCATGAAACTTGGTGAGGATGTTGGGGGAGGCCTCCTCAACATGAATTATTCACTCTCACAATATAATTGCTAATAGTATTTTAGCAATTTGTTGTTAAATAATGTCCACTATCACCCCCTAATTTTTTTAAAATATGCCACTTATCACTTATATTTTGTGTTACATATTATATTTTCAATGCTCACATGCGTATTTTATGCATTTATTATATATAATTCACCAATTAATTAAGTAAAACGCGTTTATAAATTTGTGTTCACGTTTTACCACTTTTCACAAACAAACAGAAATAACAATGGCCGACAGTAAGAGCAAATATGTGCTGCCATACGTTTTAAAAGTAAATACGCCACTATTAAAGGATTTTATTAAAACGCGGCCAACACAAATAGGAGTGGTGCGTAAAATCGTCATATTTTTATGGCAACCGTTTTCTAACGGTATTTCTTTTATTCTATTATTTTTTCGCATGCAGAAGCTAGCACTGCATTTTTTCGCGTATTTTCTGTGCTTACATCCATTGTATATTAAGAAATATAATTTCCTTTCTTGAGATGAGTGATACCGAGTATGGTAAGTTTGCTTTTCCTCACATTTAATTGAATATATTCCATATTATTATTTTTACAGATTCCGATGAGTCGTCGACAAGCGCAGGGGCAGCAAGACCACAGTTGCTAACCTCTGAGGAGTATGAGGAGATGTGGAATTTGCGCAAACTTGGGGACAGCTTTGGCACCGTTGCTCAATGCATCTTATTTGCAGAGGAGAACGGCATGCTTTTGCGTAGCAAACTATGCTCGACGCATAGGACGCCAATGTCTGTCCTCAATAAAGGCAACACAGAGCTGGGCAGTTTTTCTTGCCGGAAGGGGCAATGCCGCAACAAATCGGTTTCTCGGGCTAAAGGAACATGGTTTGAAAATGCGCATCTCTCGCTGCCGCATATTTTTTACGT
>NW_016157911.1:182977-185091 GCF_001687245.7 Rhagoletis zephyria
TGGACATTATTTAACAGCAAATTGCTAAAATACTATTAGCAATTATATTGTGAGAGTGAATAATTCATGTTGAGGAGGCCTCCCCCAACATCCTCACCAAGTTTCATGACGAAATTCCTTATACTTTCGCTATCACCCCCTAATTTTTTTAAAATATGCCACTTATCACTTATATTTTGTGTTACATATTCTATTTTCAATGCTCACATGCGTATTTTATGCATTTATTATATATAAGTCACCAATTAATTAAGTAAAACGCGTTTATAAATTTGTCTTCACGTTTTACCACTTTTCACAAACAAACAGAAATAACAATGGCCGACAGTAAGAGCAAATATGTGCTGCCATACTTTTTAAAAGTAAATACGCCACTATTAAAGGATTTTATTAAAACGCGGCCAACACAAATAGGAGTGGTGCGTAAAATCGTCATATTTTTATGGCAACCGTTTTCTAACGGTATTTCTTTTATTCTATTATTTTTTCGCATGCAGAAGCTAGCACTGCATTTTTTCGCGTATTTTCTGTGCTTACATCCATTGTATATTAAGAAATATAATTTCCTTTCTTGAGATGAGTGATACAGAGTATGGTAAGTTTGCTTTTCCTCACATTTAATTGAATATATTCCATATTATTATTTTTACAGATTCCGATGAGTCGTCGGCAAGCGCAGGGGCAGCAAGACCACAGTTGCTAACCTCGGAGGAGTATGAGGCGATGTGGAATTTGCGGAAACTTGGGGACAGCTTTGGCACCGTTGCTCAATGCATCTTATTTGCAGAGGAGAACGGCATGCTTTTGCGTAGCAAACTATGCTCGACGCATAGGACGCCAATGTCTGTCCTCAATAAAGGCAACACAGAGCTGGGCAGTTTTTCTTGCCGAAAGGGGCAATGCCGCAACAAATCGGTTTCCCGGGCTAAAGGAACATGGTTCGAAAATGCGCATCTATCGCTGCCGCATATATTTTACGTCACTTATTGTTTTGCGCAACGCTCCAGCCACCATACGGTGCGGCTGGAAAATTACGTTGGGGGTCCCTTATCTAGCCGAACAATAACCGACTGGTACAATTATTGTCGCGAGACAATAGTTTTGTACCAGCTCCATCAACAGAAAACTGCAGGCAAAATTGGCGGTGTGGGAAAAGTCGTCCAAATGGACGAAAGCAAATTTGGTAAAAGAAAATACAACAAAGGTAATATTAATTTAAATAATTGGATTATTTTTATTAAATACTTCCAATTTTCATTTTATTTGCTTTTATTTCTTTAGGGAGGAGAGTTGAGGGTCACTGGGTCCTTGGGATGCTAGAAGACGGCAGCGAAGATCTTCGCTTGGAGGTGTGCCCGGAAAACGTGCGGNAAAATACTTCCAAATTTCATTTTATTTGCTTTTATTTAATTAGGGAGGAGAGTTGAGGGTCACTGGGTCCTTGGGATGCTAGAAGACGGCAGCGAAGATCTTCGCTTGGAGGTGTGCCCGGAAAACGTGCGGTCTGCTGAGGTGCTCATGCCTCTAATTCAAAAGCACGTAGCGGTGGGGACCACCATACGTACCGACTATTGGAGGGCGTATGATTGCCTGTCGGATTTCGGGTATGAGCACCAGAAGGTAAACCACAGCGATCCGGACAACCCGTTTGTGGCGCCAGATGGGACCCACACCCAAAGAATTGAATCCCAGTGGAGAGTTGTTAAACGCTTTTTTAACAAAGACAACTACAACAACCCATCGAATTTTGAGCATTCACTAGTGGAATTTTTATGGCGTAAGGCCATTATAAAAAAAAGGGTAGACCCATTTGCTAAGCTTCTTGAAGCTATTAAATACACTTACAAACCGTATTATTTCCTTTTTTATTTCTTCTTTTTTTTAATATACTTTCATAAATTATGAAAAACACCCAGTAACCATATATTAATATAGTTCCATATATATCGAAACCTTTTAATAAAAAATCGCGCGATTTTTTATTAAAAATTTTCGCCTGCGGCGCTTTATGTTCTAAAAATCGATACTTCCATAAATAATGAAAATTTTTAATTAAAAATCGCGCGATTTTTTATTAAAAATTTTCGCCTGCGGCGCTTTATATTCTAAAAATC
>NW_016157911.1:185113-185415 GCF_001687245.7 Rhagoletis zephyria
ATTTTTAATAAAACATCGCTTTTTATTATAAAATCGATACTTCGATAAATTATGCAACTTTTTAATCAAAAATCGACCAATAAATAATTAAATTTTTGTAATATAAGATACAGCAAATGAAAGCCAATGAAATTCTCCATAAACCGTATGTACACTACTTTCCGATAGGACTGATAGTTTCTGACTAATTAATTTATGATTCCAGTTTTTTTTTTTCCGCAAAATAAGGTCCCGGGTACAAACGTATCCCGGGTGTGTGTTTACGTGGTATTTTCTGGGTGTGTGTTCTAGGGTTAAAAAAT
>NW_016157912.1:0-5952 GCF_001687245.7 Rhagoletis zephyria
GTACTTAAGAGAGGGATTTTCTTCAGATTACATTAAAAAATTCACGGTGACAAAAATGTTGGTTACTTAAGCGGGTTAGGTACTTAAGCGGGAGGATACCTAAGCGGGTTTCACTGTCATCTTGGACTTACCATGGTAATAATTTACTTCTGCATAACTTCAGGTCTGACATCGACAACCATTTCATCAGTACCTTGTTATCTTATGGCTTTAACCAGCACAATGCGATTTTAAATGATAACGGAAGAAAATTCCACTCCGTATTTTCTTCCACTGATTTACAATTATCTTGTGAGGAATGCTTACACCCAATTTTGAATAATAGCTTTTATCATAAGGCGATCTTTTATTAGCATAAATTTCTACACATTTCAAAATAATGAGGCCAATCTCTTAGAAGAGCGTGACTACTCTAAGGCGGATTACGCAGCATTAAATAATTTGTTTAACTCCATTGATTGGGCCTTTCTAAACACCTCAAATTGTCCAACCGTTTCTTATGACATTTTANTTGGTTTAACTCTAAACTCAGCAATTTAAAAAAAAATAAAAAATAAAGCTAAAAGATGCAGATCGTCTAAATTTCTATCGCTTGAGAAAGGATTTTGACTGCCTCCATAGTTTTTTATTTAGACATTATATGTATAATGTTGAAGCTAAACTCAAATCTAATCCATCAAGTTTGTGGCACTTTATCGACTCAAGAAGGAAAACAAATGGTTTCCCCACTAGTTTGCACAATGATGGCGTTACTTCCTCAAATATATTAGACGCATGTGATTTATTCGCAAAATTTTTCCAGAAAGTCTATGAGACACAAGCCACTCCTTTAACCCCAACGTTTACATTTACACGTTTGCCTACAATTACATCTTTCACTGTGTCAGAGGAAGATGTTCTGTTAGCAATTTCATCACCGAATTCGAGCTCAAAGTCAGATTCTGAAGGTTTCTCGCAGCTATTTTTTAAAAATTGCTCCAACGCAATAGTCTTTACTATTACCCTACTATTTCAAGAATATCTTAGTAAAGGAGTTTTTTTTTAAGCCTATGGAAGGTATGTACCATTGTTCCAGTTTTCAAATCCGGTGATCGTAATGACGTCTGTAACTACAGACCCATAATTAAGCAGAGCACTCTGGCTAAGTTGTTTGACCATATAATTCGCAGATCAACCTGTACAAATTTAGCCTTATTAACAAATAAAGTAATTAACGCATTTGAAAATCGCGCGCAATTGGACGTTATCTATACGGACTTCTCTAAAGCGTTTGATAAAGTTAACCACTTCGTTCTGAAAAGCTATGGTGTTAGTGGTAAATTACTTGATTTCTTCGCAAGCTTCCTAACCCAAAGGAAACTCTTTGTTAAAATTGGATGTGCAACATCAAGAGTTATTGTCGACGCGATGTCAGGAATACCGCAGGGTGCCCACTGTGGACCACTCCTGTTTTTATTATTCATTAATGACCCGCCTGATTGCTTTAAGTTTTCTAACTGCTTATTGTTCGCTGATGATGTGAAGTTGTTCTCTGTTGTGCGCTACTATTCAGATAGTTGTAAAGTGCAACATGATCTCGACGCGTTGGTACAATGATGCAGAATAAATCGGCTACAACTGAATATAAATAAGTGTTACTCGATTTTTTGGCCGAAACCGAACCCGAACGTTCGTTTTTTTTTAAGTTCGGCCGAAACCGAACCCGATCTGCTTAAATTACCTCCACATTGATTTTTCTTTTTTTCAAAATTCACTTGTTTATTGTGTTTCCTTTAAAAATTGGGTACATTAATATTTAATTTTTTAGTACTTAAAATTAAACAATTTTATATTGTTAAATACAATTTCACTAAGGAGATTGCTCCTTCTGTCCCGATATAGCTGACCTGCAGCACTAAACAGTTGCTCACCAGCAACGCTGGACGGGGGAGCCGAAAGGTGTTTTATTGTCTATTTCTTTAAGCAGTTATAAGAACTATGATGTCAATATTGATAAATGTTACAGTCTCTTGGTATAATTTCTTCAGCTAAGGCACTGCGCACTAAAGTATGAAGCTTTTATGCCGAACACATGTATGTATTTCAATGAAGCTCTGTACATTACAATTCATAATCATGTTTTCGCCTAATCATGAAGCGCCCAACATTGTCAGGCGCTAGCCGCTTTGAAATCGTCATTTGTTTACTTTTTTGTGTTGGAAATAAAAATTATTTGTCATTTCAAAAGGAATTAATTAAAAATTCATGATTTTGTGCTAAATCTCGTGCCGATTGCATTAAACCATAAGCGTTATGTGCGGAATGTGTTTATTAACTGATGACATGTGCAGGACACGCAAATGTGCAGAAGTCGATTCGTCATGCGTTCGTTTCGCCATGGAGAAACGATTACTCTACTATGATTAGGCGCGTAATGTACGGAATGCCTAAATAGGATTCCAGTTGCTTTTCATACGGCAGGGTATGGCTTTTATCTTTTGGTTGAGGCTTTATTATGTCGGAGTCATGTTTATCCCAGAGGTTATTAAGTTCTTTAGTAGGATTTACGTTTGAATTGAGATCAACAGTTTCATCATCAGACTTACATTCAGTTTCAAAATCCAAGAATCTTTTTATTAAATCTTTACATATTTTAACGTCATTTTCAGTAAAATATTTGTGTTTGATCATGGCATTCTTTTGCATAGTCAAATCGCTTACCAAGTTCATCGTTCAAGAGATATTTTAATGATAAAACTTCTTTTGAATCACCCTCACTAGGAAAAAGTTTTTCGCGTAACACAAACAACAAAGGCATTACAATAGACACACTGGCGTTGTCTGAAGAAATTTCCAATGTGGCCTGGTAAAACGGCTTCAGAACAGTGGTAATGTTTTGATAGTACTCCATTCATTACCGTTAATAACTTCTATACTAGAGCGTTCTACAGCATAAAGATTTATATCAGATTTTTGCTCCAAAAGTATGTATAGCATTAAATAGGTACTATTCCACCTAGTTGGCATATCTAGTATAAGAACGTGTTTGGGCAAACCACAAGCAGTTTGATATCGGTTTAAATACCTGCATGCTTGTTCACTTTTTTGAAATGCCCAACTATTTTGCGACACTTTTTATTTAGCATGGAAATGTTTTTGCTTTCAAATATTGATTGGTTAACAACAAGTTGCAGTGTATGTGCTACACATCCTAAAAACGAAAATCCGCCCAAACGTAGCGCCGCTTGAATATTTGGTGCGTTTATCAGCTGTAGCTAGGTGTATTTTATTTTTGATGTTATACTCGTCGATCACTTCAATAAGTTTCTGTGCGCTATACTCCCCTGTGTGGTCTTTATCAAGAGGCATTGCAGCTAGCACAACTTTGAGTCTTTGTGGGCCTTGAATAAAATGTGCTGTAAAGCTTAGTAGAGAGCAAGTCTTTGAAGAATTATTCCAAATGTCAGTTGTAAAACTTAACCAATCAACCTCAGATATTACATGCATTACCTTATGTTTAATCTTGTCATAAGTGGCTGGCATTAATTCAGTTCTAAAATACTTTTCACTTTTCTTCCTGTATCTAAATGGTGCATCTGGATCGCAAATATTTAACTTGTGAAAAGCTTCACTTTCCACAATGTTGTAAGGCAGCATGTTAGCGATAATAAGATCCATTATAGACTTATCTATTCGTAGAGGTACAGGATGATCGTTTGGCAAATAATTTGAAGCTCTCCGTTTTATACACTCCGGTAACGATTGCTGTACTACATTACCAGCTGTACGTACTACATCTTCCAACTTTTTGCGTTGCAGTTCCGCGGCTTTCTCAGTAGAGTCTAAAAATAGCTTTCATTTGTCTGGATGGACCTTTTCCAAGTGTCTTTTTACACCGGTTATTGTTTGATGTTTTGGCAAAGTGTGGCCGAAAGATATATCCTTTGAGCATCCTTTGCACGACGCTGTATTTCGAATACGATTGAAAATCTGCCACATTGGATTCTTTTGACCCATTGCATCTAAGAAAATTATATTTTAATAAGCATACACTGCAAAGAAAAAATGTTGCTTACCAAATGCTACGTGCGCAAAAAGTGAAACAAGCTTCTGACAAATAATTAGTCTGTTCCAGTACCCGTCAAATTTACTAATACCCCCAGTAACATCTTCTCGTAATTTCTGACTAAATATTGTAAATCTGACGCGTACTGAAACAGACAAAATAATAATCTCATGCGAACTGAAACTGTAATAAAACAGAACCTGAGAGACCATACATTATAATTTTTTATGACACATTATAATTTTTTATGACACAACCAACTTTGACGAAAATAACTTTTTAAGGTAATATTTTTTTCATTTTACTGTTCGGCAAACACTCGGCCGTATTTTGCCGAAAACCGAACCGAACCGAAACTATTAGGCCGAACTGTTCGGTTACCGAGCCCGAACCCGAAGGCTCGGTCGCATACTAATAATAACATTGTATACGACTACGAGTTAAATAGCTGCGCATTATTCAGATGCAATGAAATGAAAGATTTGAGTGTTATCTTTGATCCGAAATTTACTTTCTCGAAACATATAGACTATATTGTATCCAAAGCTTTTGTAATGTTAGGGTTTATAAGAAAGAACAGCAGAGAGTTCAAGGATCCATTTAGTGCCTAGAATTATGTTATCCAATATGGAACCCCTATTACGACATACATACATTCATATAGAATGGAACGCGTTCAAAAGGTATTTACAAAGATCGCTTTGTGTAAGTTATCGTGGCATTGTTTCCTCCCCTCTTATATTGGGAGGCGGAAGTTACTTGGATTGCAGTCGTTGCATGACAGGAGAACGTATTTCTCTATAATTTTTATATACAATATTATTAATGGTCGTATTAACTGTACGCATCTTGCAAATTTGTTCAAATTATATATTCCTCCGCGAAACCTGAGGAATAATCGGCTGTTTGAATGTGCAACGCACTCTACAAATTGTGGTGATAATGAACCAATTGCTAGATGTGTTAGGCTTTGTAATACATACTCAGTTTTAATTGATTTTGATCTGAGTATTAATAAATTTAAATTAAATTAGTTTATGCAATTTAATTAATTATTTTAATAGTTCTAATTAGTCTAATTGAATTCTGTAAACTGTAAAAAGTAAATAAATAAATAAATAAATAAAATAAATAAATAAATGAAATAACAATAATAATTTTAATTTGCAAAGAAAGTTTTTAGCCACAAGCTAAAATATTTTGCCATTTTTACCCACTTTTTAAAATCGAATCTGGCCACCTCTAAAAATTGTCAGCGGCAACACAATGAATAATATCCACAACACTATTTCTTGTGTTATTCAAAAATTACTGATTGGGATATAATAAAACAAGGTGGCTTACGTTAATTCCTACCTTTGAGACAGTTTTGAAAATGATGCAGCCTTTGAAGAGCTGTTTTCTGATTATATTATATTTTAAACACGCACAGCGTTTGAATTGTACAGAATGTGACGGGTCCGCTGATCATACAAGCTTGACGAGTTCTCGGTTATCTGCAGCTACGTCATTGGTGCTGAAAACTATTAGTCGGAATTTTTCAAATTCAATTTATGTATGCCTGGAAGTAAGGTACCCGTAGAAAGAGTTTGTTCCCAATGAATATCTTATAGACACGTGAAAAAATACAATTAAGCGTTTGAAAGCTTTTCTGATTACCAAGTCTAACATCAGCAAGCAATGTAGAGAGTGGCGACGAATAACTGTTACCCAGTTTTTTTTTTAATAAAAGGGTCCTTCATAGATTTTGCGAAAAAATTATTTTATTGTTAATTTTACAGATTTTAATTGAATTTTATTAATTAGTTGTTTTTGTTATTTTTATGGCCTTATAACAATTATATTCAACAATTTTTATGAGCTTGAGGCCGTTTTTAGTGAAAACTTATTGTGGAAAAGCAACAATA
>NW_016157912.1:8567-32669 GCF_001687245.7 Rhagoletis zephyria
AAAGAAGTCTGATGAGGAAATGTGGTGATTTCCGAAATAGCTATCATTTTCTACCATTTTTTCAAATTATTGTTGCTTTTCCACAATAAGTTTTCACTAAAAACGGCCTCAAGCTCATAAAAATTGTTGAATATAATTTATTAATTAGTTTTAAAATTTTAACCTTTATTTGAGAGAAGAGCGCACGCAGCACGAAAGTTTCTTCGGTTAATTTATTCCATATCTTCTGTAACTTTAATCTTCGTGATTAGGACGGCCATTCATTCGACCAACCCTATACAGTTTTTCTTTTTTTTTTTTCGTTTTTTTATAGTCTGGGAAAAATAAACCTGAAATAAACCTGCGTGCCCCATGCACTTATTCCCTAAAGTTTACACTGCTGGCAAGTTCGAATAAATTAAAATTTGAAAACTAATTAATAAGATTGAGTTAAAATTTGTGGAAAATTAACAATAAATACTTTCTTCGCAAAATCTATAAAGAACCCTTCTATTAAAAAAAAATGTATAACAGTTATTAATCGTTATTCTGAAATCAGCTATATTCCTAGTTGAAAACTAGACCCGTTGTTTTAAAATTGATTTGCTCCGCCGACAAATCTAAAACCACTGCTTAGACGTAATGTTAATTCAATGAATACGATTTATTTTTGTTATCTTCATGTTTCAATAAAAAGTAATAAAATACCAAAAATTCCACTGGGCGTCCCACTCTGATAAACAAAATTAATGGTCACTTTAGGTATAACGCGATTCAGCCACCCATGACATGTTGTTGATATAAGTCAGCTTATCATCTACGAACGAATATAAGGACACTTCCACGCAAGTTACTATTAACCGTATATAAAGTCAAAGAAATTTTAATAAACATACCTTCTTATAGTGTTTAAAGGAATTTGTATATCCGTTGTTCTGATATATCCTGATGATGATTTTTCAGGACCGATTCGAATAAATGTGACGGCCTTTGGAGATAAGCATACATGATAGTTTCCAATAATTTTTCTTTCCTCTGCCAAGCTCTTCTTTTGCACGACGACTTGCCAAACATGGTCTACAAATATTAAATGTAACAAGTAATTTTTAGGCAAAAAATACAACCGACTTCAATGCTCATATACAAATTTAAGAGTATTCGTTAATTTCTTCATGATCCAATCATCAGAACTAAACCAAATTAGTATGGGACCATATTTAAGGTACTACCTTCTCAAAAAAGAATTATCGAAAACGGTTCACGTGGTTTAAAGTTATCCGGTAACATACATAAAAAATTTTTTTAAATATTCCGATGAATGTTAACCTTCTTCCTTTTTTGAAATCGGTTAAGAATGTATTTCTATTACTTTTGTTCACATATATACGTACTCAGAACCGATTATCCATAAGGCAGTATAGGCAACTGCCTAGAGGCCCGCAAGGGATAGGGGCCCCGCGCAGAGAAAAAAGATTTCAAAATGTTTCAACGAGTGAAAATTTTATTTGAAGATTTGCTTTGTCAGGCCCAGGTGCTGAAGAGCTATTTAAGCAGAAATTGTTGATCAACTTCAAAAGTTAACTTTCAGGGCGTATACTTACACTGTATTAAAATTGTGCTTAAGTGACCGATATTGGCTATTGCTGTTTAAATATAATATAAACAACAATCAGCTGTTCAGCACACACAAACAAATGCAACAACAATTCCACAGAACAAGCAGTAGTAGTGGAACTTGTTTGGCATATTTAAATAAAGGTGTTGATTTGGTCGGCAAAAATCCCCCGGCTGAACCCTCCACGAGGGTGCCGATTGGTAATGGCCACTACAATTTAGGTTCTGTACGATGTCAGAATGGTGTCCAGCTAAGATCAGAAATCAGTGCTATGTGCTTAAGCTCTTCAATAGCTAAGTTATATGGAAATGGTTTTTGATCGTGGCCTATGGAGGTAATGGAGGAGCAAACCTCTTTAAAAAAGCTCTGGGTTGGAACAAGGTGTTAGACGACCCGTGCTGATGTTCAGCCTGGCTGGGGACCCAGATTAACAAATAGCCCAGTCTCGAACGGAGTGCTCCGGGTACCTGGCGACCTCCGGTTCTATCAAGCCTTACCTGCGCACACGGACCTCTGTGCGGGCGGACCTCCATTGTCCGACACTCGTGGGACCAAAATTATGAACACAATTCAATTAAAAAAAAAAAATACGCAAAGACGGACGGCCCTCCAAAAAAACCGACAGTTAATGCTACAGCCTCGAGCAGGGCATTTATCGGACCGCCAGTGACAGGAGTTAGAGGGGGCTTAAGCGGTAGGGCTGGTCCTGGTACGAGTACCATAGGAGGCAGAGGGGGGAGTGGAGGCTTGGGAAAACTGGTCTCCAACCGATTCATGGCTGGAGCTGCAGCGTCAGCTCCGCCTAGGGAAGACAGACCCCAAAGCACACAAACCTTAACCCAAGGGCGGGTGCGGCACCTGCTTCAAAAATAACCCGGCAGGATGCTGCCTATATTCCAAGCAGCTCGAGGAAAGCTGCAAACACAGGCCTGGGGGGTCGGCTAAACATGTCCGCCCCTCGAAGCAGGCATATTATGATAAAAAGGCGGCCATGAGGGTCGTGAACAGGATCGGGGACCTGCCGACAGAGCAGCTCACGGAGGAGCAGGTTAGGTCACTGGAGTGGGCGAGGGGAGTAGTATCCAGCTTGGGAAAACCGGCAGGCACTGCTCCAAAAAGGCAGCGATCTGCTGAACAGGCAGGGGTGGGGTCGCCAAAAGACCGAAAACAGGCGGCCATAAATTCCCCACCTTCAGGTACGTAGTGAAGAGAGGCGGTGAGGTACTGGCCATCATCGACAGAGGGGAGGAGGAAGGGAATATCCCCAAAGAGAAGTTGAGGTTGGTGGAGGAAGCGATCGCCGAAATCTACCTCCAAGTCCTAGAGGAAAATCCTGGACCTCCTCCTCTCTGCCATGATTCCGGATGGTATCAGGGTAGAGCTAAACTCATCGCCTGCGAGGACCATAGGTCAGCCCAGCTCTATAGGTTGGCCGTTAGTAAGGTAGGTGAAGTTTGGCCGGGAGCCAAGCTCGAGGCCGTCGGCAAGGAAGATATTCCTAGCAGACCGAGGGCTCGAGTTTGGATTCCGGCTAAACCCGCCGAGCCTGAAAGAATTGAGCGGATCTTCAGATCCTGTAATAAGGACCTGCCAACTCACAATTGGAGGGTAGGGAAGATAGAGGAGCCAGTAGAGAATAGAAGGCAGGTGTTGCTGCTCCTCAACGCCGATCCGGAGCCCCACTGGCGCAAAAGGATTGGGTGGTGATATTCGGGTTTAATGACGCAACCATTCGAATCTACCGCAGCGACGAGCCGAGCTTGGACCTTAGTGAGGAGAGCAACAAGTCCGGCCTGCGCAGCGGTGGTGAAGAAGAGTTGCCCAGCAGCCAATGCTCATCCGACTCGGAGAGGCTTTCCGGTTTGGGGCCATTATTTTAAAAAGAAGAAGACCTCCTCGCTGATGGCACCGAGGGAGAGGAGATCGAAGAGGCGGACGTGGATGTCACGATCCAGATCAACCTCCACCACTCTAAACTCGCGTCTGCGAACCTTGACGTCCGCCTGGCCAACTTAAACATCTTCCTGCTTCCACAGCTTAGTGACGGCGATCTGGTAGCGGCAAGCATTGAGCTGGAAAAGGCCAGCTTTTGGGTAGCCTCTGCGTACACGGCCCATGACAAGGACGTGCCACCAGATGGGTTTCGGTCCTTGGCCGAGGAAGCAGCCTTCAAGAATAAACCACTGGTTGTCTCCTGCGACGCTAATGCCCACAACTTGATGTGGGGGAGTACGGACACGAATGCTAGAGGTGAGTCGTTACTAGACTTCATTCTAGGGAACAAACTTAGTGTCTTGAATTTAGGCTCAGAGCCGACCTTTATAACAAAGAGTAGAGAGGAAGTTTTGGACATAACCCTGGCTTCAGACATGTTTGCCCATAAAATCAAGAGATGGAGAGTACTGAATGAAAAATTTTATTCTGACCATCGTTATCTTGAGATCGAGATAAATCTTAAGACCCCCCAAGGGAGTTCAAAAATGTTAGAAATACGCTTTATAAGAGCCCCAAATTGGTTCTCTGAAGAATAGTCACCGAGGTTCCCGTGTTCTGCAGTGGTACCACAATGGACCTTCAAAAGGTCTAAGTGAGTTGGTAAATTGAACCGACTGCCACATCAACCTAAACTAACCTAACCTAAATAAAGGTGTTCTGAAAACCAACGAGAGACAACATTTAGGCCTCAGGAAACTACTCCTTTTCCACCAGTATTTTAGAAAAACGCAAATGTATTTCAGAAAAGGCCAAATAAATTTCAGAAAAGCACAAATGCATTTCAAGAAATTCAAATGAATGTATTTCAGGAGAGGACAAATGTATTTCAGAAAAGCTCATATGTAATTCTGAAAACCCCAAATGTATTTCAGAAAAAGCCAAATGAAATTCAGCACAACATATTTCAGAAAAGAGCAAATGTATTTCAGAAAAACACAAAAGTGTGTTCAGAAAACCCCTACTGTATTTCAGAAAAGCACAAATTTATTTCAGAATATTTTTAACTAGGAAAACTTTTGCAATGGCAAACTGTTGAAAAAGGTGTAGACGTGAACTAGTTGTCCAACTAATTATCACCTACTGTTTAGACCAGAGGCGGGCATTTTTTGATTTTCCAAACACATGTAATTGGGCTTCAAAATGCTGCTGGCTGCGGCGTCGACACATGTATACTATCATCGTCTTCGTGCGTCTTACGATAATTGACGATTGAATGATGCTTCGCTGGTATTTCGGCAATCAAATCAAATCAGTTGCCAACCACAAAAGCAACAGACGGAAGAAAGCGATATCACAGTGTGACGTACATTCCTAAGTTCTACCAACAACTTGACCACGAAATAAACACCAACAACCGTAATATAAGATTAGCATACCGAACCAACTACACACTATCTTCGATATTCACACGAACAAAAACACCGATCAAGCCCCACCAACAAAACAACGTGGTATATGAAATCACATGTAAAGGCAGCAAAAACGAAAACTGCAACAAAGTTTACATAGGGACAACTAACCGAGCATTAGGCGTTCGCCTTTCAGAGCACGAACCCGACATAAACAAAAAGAAGAACAGCACAGCATTAGCACAACACGTAATTACCAGTGTTACGGCTGATCTAACTAACGTTAAAATATTGGACAAGGAGAAGAGGGAACGGGCAAGATACACAATAGAGAGTTTACGTATACTGCAAAAAAGGGAAAAAACAATCAACAAGAAGGAGGACACGGACGATATCGCGGCTGCTTACATGTTATGTTTGTAGCGAATATTTAGTTTGACGAAATTACCACAGATGGATGGTAGCAATACTTTATGTTTTTCAATGTATTTAACGTTTTTGTGTTTTTTATATGTTTTATATGTTTTTTAATGTATTTAACGT
The DNA here is from genome assembly GCF_001687245.7 of Rhagoletis zephyria. NCBI lineage: Eukaryota > Metazoa > Arthropoda > Insecta > Diptera > Tephritidae > Rhagoletis > Rhagoletis zephyria. Next base: position 14,049 of record NW_016157912.1, read on the forward strand.
TCTAATGCTTTTATATGTATGTGCATTTATGTGAGACCAATTTAACCTAAGTGTACATGTAAGTCATGCGATAAAAAATAAGTTTAAAAACCTGTGATTGTGTTTGTTTTCAAAACAGAACATATTTTTGTTTACCAATCTTTAATTTTTATTTGTACAAAAAACTCATAATTTCTATTTTAAATAATCTTGTTTTCCTCTGTTTTTTTGTTGATATTTATAATAAAGAATCGCCCCTGATGATACTAAGGTAGTTAGCGAAACGTTGGGCAAAGAAGTGGAGACAAAGTGTTTTTCTTGCACATGGAGAAGTAGATCGACCAGCCTACAACAATACCAAAATATAACAAAAATTCGGTCAAAAGCTTACAAAGATAGTAGAAAATAATATTTCTCAGTCCAACAGAATTTGTTTTGATAACTTTTGATTGTGAAATTTTAGCAAAAGTCATTATAAACAATTAATGACATTGAAAACGAAAAATGTGGAGCGCATGCAGTACAAAGCATTCGATTTCATTGACAATAGTCAAACTACATAACATTCTACAGCGAAAGTACAAATTTGAGATCGATTTTAAGCGGTCGTTATTCATATGCCCACATACATACATATGTTACTTTTCATATCAATTCAAGTGTATTACATGCGCTCCACGCTTTTAATTTTCAATGTCATTAATTGTTTATAATGACTTTTGTTAAAATTTCAAAATCAAAAGTTATCAAAACAAATTCTGTGGGACTGAGAAATATTGTTTTCTACTTTTTAGTCCATTTATAAAAGCGTTGTATATTAAAGAGCTTTTTTTTATTTTCTATTCCCTTTCATAAAACCACTGGTGCGCCAAATCGCATTCCCTGCGGCGCAACAGGGTTTTTTCATGGTCCATCCGAATCGACAATTTCAATACAGTCCACATTAAAAGTACTGAGCTACTTCTGCCACGACGCAAAGAATTTGTTTCAACAACGAGCGAATTTTTCCAATCTATACCGAGTATTCAACATCAGCACCGCTAATTTCACACCAACGTGCTTAACTTTGAGTCAGCGGTATTGCCTGAGCTTCAGCTAGCTGTGCCACGAACTAGCCAACCTACAACTACACCACCAAGACACGCAAACAAAGCCAACGAGCGTGTATTTTCACCGGTGACTGAGAAGCTAAGGTACGTAGTTACAATTTCAAGTGCACTATCAATATTCCAGTATGTGAGAAATAGATAGCTTTCCAGATCCAAGCGCGTAAAGCGATTTTTAAAAAACAGTTAAATTTTATCCCAAAAAAAAAAATAAGTTCAAAAATTTGTATCCGAGCTGTGTCCATTTGTCGGCGACTACCAACACAGTTTTCAGCTGGTGCACCGTGCAACCACTAAAGAGCATACATCACAGTGAACAGTGTCACACCTGATAGAATCGACGTGCAACACAGTGTTTAAGTTCATTTATACGGCAACCATTTATTGTCTGCCACTTGTCACATTGTTGAAATTCAATAATACATAATTTCGATCTGCATTACTGCACGTCTATACCTGCTATGGGCGTGCGCATACGAAACATCGTAAGAGATATATCGCAGGTGTAGACCGTTCATCGCAGAAAGTATACGATATAAAGTAAGAGATATCTCATACCATTTATCGCATACCTAACTATGCGTTTAGCCACTGATTTTTCGCATTTTCTTTGATTCCGAGTAGGAAAGAAGCGGTGTTATTCGGAGAAACGTTGTTCAGACACAACCAAATAAATGAAATAAAATTTTCGCAACATTTATAAAAAACTTACAACAAATTCCCACTGCAATGGTATGCGATCAAATGCCCGCATACAAAAATTTCCCTGCGATAAGATTTCGCATGCGATAAAACTGACAGTTCGTATGCGAGCGCCAGAGCGCAGGTATAGACGTGCAGTTAGTAACTTAGTCGTGCAGCACTTGTTTTTTGTTTAAAAGTTGCATTACACTTGTTCATCGGTCACATAACCTCTATTTTTGTTTCAATTTCACATTTTTTCACAAAATCACTTGTGAGCGCTGAATTTATTCATTTGTGTATCATATGCCTGTTAATTGCAAAAATTTAACGAAAATTACAAATTTTGTTATCTAACTGGCGAAGTTGAGTTGTGTGTATACTAGAATTTTGCGTACATATACAAATCCTTATACACATAAGTATATACATATATTCGTCAGCGCTGTTGGGTGGCGAGTAGGTACATAGATTACGTTCCATTTTCTGGAAGAAATAAAGATTTTTAATTTTCAGCAAAAAAAACGGAATTCAAAACTGAGTGTTTTTTGAATTTTCTTTTTTACCATTAGCTGGAAATATATACAGTATATATATGTATAGTAAAGGGAAAGCAATTTCAGTTGGTATTCAATTAGGCGAACATAATATTTTTCTCAGTTTGGCAAAGTTTTGCCTACTCATCATAAGGTTGGCAATTGAAACAGTATAGTCACTATAATAGAAAACAGATATTGATCTGAACCTCTACCTTAATCATCGAAAGTAATCTGCAAATCCATTGCCGTGATGGAATCTTTTTACCATTACCATTTTTTTTACCATTAGCTGGAAATATATACAGTATATATATGTATAGTAAAGGGAAAGCTATTTCAGTTGGTATTCAATTAGGCGAACATAATAATAGTAATATTTAGTTTGAGGAAATTACCACAGATGGATGGTAGCAATACTTTATGTTTTTCAATGTATTTAACGTTTTTGTGTTTTTTATATGTTTTATATGTTTTTTAATGTATTTAACGTTCTAATGCTTTTATATGTATGTGCATTTATGTGAGACCAATTTAACCTAAGTGTACATGTAAGTCATGCGATAAAAAATAAGTTTAAAAACCTGTGATTGTGTTTGTTTTCAAAACAGAACATATTTTTGTTTACCAATCTTTAATTTTTATTTGTACAAAAAACACGTAATTTCTATTTTAAATAATCTTGTTTTCCTCTGTTTTTTTGTTGATATTTATAATAAAGAATCGCCCCTGATGATGCTAAGGTAGTTAGCGAAGCCTACAACAATACCAAAATATAACAAAAATTCGATCAAAAGCTTACAAAGATAGTAGAAAATAATATTTCTCAGTCCAACAGAATTTGTTTTGATAACTTTTGATTGTCAAATTTTAGCAAAAGTCATTATAAACAATTAATTACATTGAAAACGAAAAACGTGGAGCGCATGCAGTACAAAGCATTCGATTTCATTGACAATAGTCAAACTACATAACATTCTACAGCGAAATTACAAATTTGAGATCGATTTTAAGCGACCGTTATTCATATGCCCACATACATACATATGTTACTTTTCATATCAATTCAAGTGTATTACATGCGCTCCACGCTTTTAATTTTCAATGTCATTAATTGTTTATAATGACTTTTGTTAAAATTTCAAAATCAAAAGTTATCAAAACAAATTCTGTGGGACTGAGAAAATTGTTTTCTACTTTTTAGTCCATTTATAAAAGCGTTGTATATTAAAAAGCTTTTTTTTTATTTTCTATTCCCTTTTATAAAACCACTGGTGCGCCAAATCGCATTCCCTGCGGCGCAACAGGGTTTTTTCATGGTCCATCCGAACCGACAATTTCAATACAGTCCACATTAAAAGTACTGAGCTAGTTCTGCCACGACGCAAAGAATTTGTTTCAACAACGAGCGATTTTTTCCAATCTATACCGAGTATTCCACATCAGCACCGCTAATTTCACACCAACGTGCTTAACTTTGACTCAGCGGTATTGCCTGAGCTTCAGCTAGCTGTGCCACGAACTAGCCAACCTACAACTACACCACCAAGACACACAAACAAAGCCAACGAGCGTCTATTTTCACCGGTCACTGAGAAACTAAAGTACGTAGTTACAATTTCAAGTGCACTATCAATATTCCAGTATGTGAGAAATAGATAGCTTTCCAGATTCAAGCGCGTAAAGCGATTTTTAAAAAACAGTTAAATTTTATCCCAAAAAAAAAAATAAGTTCAAAAATTTGTATCCGAGCTGTGTCCATTTGTCGGCGACTACCAACACAGTTTTCAGCTGGTGCACCGTGCAACCACTAAAGAGCATACATCACAGTGAACAGTGTCACACCTGATAGAATCGACGTGCAACACAGTGTTTAAGTTCATTTATACGGCAACCATTTATTGTCTGCCACTTGTCACATTGTTGAAATTCAATAATACATAATTTCGATCTGCATTACTGCACGTCTATACCTGCTATGGGCGTGCGCATACGAAACATCGTAAGAGATATATCGCAGGTGTAGACCGTTCATCGCAGATATAAAGTAAGAGATATCTCATACCATTTATCGCATACCTAACTATGCGTTTAGCCACTGCTTTTTCGTATTTTCTTTCATTCCGAGTAGGAAAGAAGCGGTGTTATTCGAAGAAACGTTGTTCAGACACAACCAAATAAATGAAATAAAATTTTGGCAACATTTATAAAAAACTTACAACAAATTCCCACTGCAATGGTATGCGATCAAATGCCCACATACAAAAATTTCCCTGGGATAAGATTTCGCATGCGATAAAACTGACAGTTCGTATGCGAGTGCCAGAGCGCAGGTATAGACGTGCAGTTAGTAACTTAGTCGTGCAGCACTTGTTTTTTGGTTAAAAGTTGCATTACACTTGTTCATCGGTCACATAACCTCTATTTTTGTTTCAATTTCACATTTTTTCACAAAATCACTTGTGAGCGCTGAATTTATTCATTTGTGTATCATATGCCTGTTAATTGCAAAAATTTAACGAAAATTACAAATTTTGATATCTAACTGGCGAAGTTGAGTTGTGTGTATACTTGAATTTTGCGTATATATACAAATCCCTATACACATAAGTATATACATATATTCGTCAGCACTGTTGGGTGGCGAGTAGGTACATAGATTACGTTCCATTTTCTGGAAGAAATAAAGATTTTTAATTTTCAGCAAGAAAAAACGGAATTCAAAACTGAGTGTTTTTTGAATTTTCTTTTTTACCATTAGCTGGAAATATATACAGTATATATATGTATAGTAAAGGGAAAGCAATTTCAATTGGTATTCAATTAGGCGAACATAATATTATTCTCAGTTTGGCAAAGTTTTGCCTACTCATCATAAGGTTGGCAATTGAAACGGTATAGTCACTATAATAGAAAACAGATATTGATCTGAACCTCTACCTTAATCATCGAAAGTAATCTGCAAATCCATTGCCGTGATGGAATCTTTTTACCATTTTTTACCATTACCATTTTTTTTACCATTAGCTGGAAATATATACAGTATATATATGTATAGTAAAGGGAAAGCTATTTCAGTTGGTATTCAATTAGGCGAACATAATATTTTTCTCAGTTTGGCAAAGTTTTGCCTACTCATCATAAGGTTGGCAATTGAAACAGTATAGTCACTATAATAGAAAACAGATATTGATCTGAACCTCTACCTTAATCATCGAAAGTAATCTGCAAATCCATTGCCGTGATGGAATCTTTTTACCATTTTTTACCATTACCATTTTTTTTACCATTAGCTGGAAATATATACAGTATATATATGTATAGTAAAGGGAAAGCTATTTCAGTTGGTATTCAATTAGGCGAACATAAAATTTTTCTCAGTTTGGCAAAGTTTTGCCTACTCATCATAAGGTTGGCAATTGAAACAGTATAGTCACTATAATAGAAAACAGATATTGATCTGAACCTCTACCTTAATCATCGAAAGTAATCTGCAAATCCATTGCCGTGATGGAATCTTTTTACCATTTTTTACCATTACCATTTTTTTTACCATTAGCTGGAAATATATACAGTATATATATGTATAGTAAAGGGAAAGCTATTTCAGTTGGTATTCAATTAGGCGAACATAAAATTTTTCTCAGTTTGGCAAAGTTTTGCCTACTCATCATAAGGTTGGCAATTGAAACAGTATAGTCACTATAATAGAAAACAGATATTGATCTGAACCTCTACCTTAATCATCGAAAGTAATCTGCAAATCCATTGTCGTGATGGAATCTTTTATTCGCTTAGCAGAATCGGTAGTAGAATTCGAGGCTGATTTCAGCAGTACGCCCTCACAGAGCAAAATAAGCACGGTCTTGCTATTCAACAAGAAGAACTAAAGGCTATGTGGGGAAAAACAAAAGCAGCATTCGATATACTTATAAACCAAGAAGGTGCACAGAAAGAGGATATAAGAGCCATCAAAAAGAAAAATAAAAGCTCGTTCGCGTGCTACGTAAGCGCAGAGAAGGATGTACAAGATCAGTCGGCCGTGTGCACAATATCCACCTTCCTCTGTGTGATCCCGATATGTTCAAGGGCGACAATCTATCATGACTATCATTCCGTGATATGTCCATATACATCCTTAACAAGCGCTTCACTCCGGTTGAGAATCTATTTCACCTCAACCAAAAGACTCGAGGGAAAGCCAAAGACATCGTGAGAAAGTGTCCACGCACCAATGAAGGCTTCCAAACAGCCAGGAAAAATTTCTGCGAGAGAATTGAGAACAAGCGTATCCTCGTAAATACACAACTAAAAATTCTGTTCAATCTTAATTCAGTGGAAAATGAGTGTGGTAGCTCAACAAAAAAGTTGCAGCGGGATATTAATAATTGCTCATCGTCCCTTAACAGTCACCAAATTAACATTTCGAACTGGGACGCGATTAAAATATATCTCCGCTCTACCAAACTTCCCGAAAGCACGCTGGCTCTATGGAAAATGAGTGTGGTAGCTCAACAAAAAAGTTGCAGCGGGATATTAATAATTGCTCATCGTCCCTTAACAGTCACCAAATTAACATTTCGAACTGGGACGCGATTAAAATATATCTCCGCTCTACCAAACTTCCCGAAAGCACGCTGGCTCTATGGAAAATGAGTGTGGTAGCTCAATAAAAAAGTTGCAGCGGGATATTAATAATTGCTTATCGTCCCTTAACAGTCACCAAATTAACATTTCGAACTGGGACGCGATTAAAATATATCTCCGCTCTACCAAACATCCCGAAAGCACGCTGGCTCTATGGGAACAAACTATAGAGCACAAAAATGAAAAGCCAAAGTGGGAGGATATGGACATGTTCCTATCCAACAAGTTTTAGACTCTGGAAACCTTATCAGGCTTGAAGGGTGTAAAATCCGTAAATGCGCCAAAGCCGCAAAATACACGGTACACCCCAGAAGCTCCCACGAATAGACTTGGTGCTTTCCAAGCAAGCGTTAACAAACATTCCTGCAAACTGTGTCAAACAAACGAGCGCATGTTACGCAGATGTTCACGATTCCTTAAGCTTACATCTGCCGACAGAGTAGAATTCTTGAAAGCCAATAATAGCTGCCTGAATTATCTAAGCTCCACACATACTGTGTCACGATGCACAAGCGCATTTAAATGCACTACTTGTCACCCGCGACATCACACGCTCCTTCACCTTGAGACAACTCAGCCAAAAGCAGCAACACGCCAGACGCCTACAAGCTCGGCTGACGATATTGCTTCGACATAAAAGCAAGCTCAAGAAAAGTGCCATTATATTAAAAGTAAAAACGTAAAGTCGTGTTACACGAATACAAATGCAGGTGTGCTTCTAGGAACAGCTCGCGTGAATATACATTTCAATGGCATAGATTTTTCTGCCCGAGTACTTACTGATTCTGGTTGTGAGTGTTCTTTCGTAACCGAAAGGCTCAAACGCAGAATCAACCTGCCATCCAAAAAGATGCATGCCCAAGTTTCAGGCATCACAAACTCCACCTACGAGCAGGTTAAAGAAGCATGTAGCATAGAACTGCGGTCCCCCATTGACCTATTGTTCCGCCTACATACAACTATGCTCGTCTTAACTAAATTAGCTGGAAATCTTCCATCTTGCCATATCAGCGCATTGACTATGCAGGCGTTTCCAGATCTAGTCTTAGCAGATAAAAGGTTCTGTGTCAACGAACAAGTAGACCTTATACTTGGCGGAGATATTTATCCCCAAATTATTTTATGCGGCCTGAAGAAAAATGTACTCAGTACACTTCTCGCCCAAGAAACGGTGTTCGGTTGGATATTAACTGGCTGCACTGATGCACCAAATCCAACCAACAATATAGTTTCGTATCACAGTGAAGTTGCCTCGGACAAACAACTTACTGTATTCTGGGAACTAGAAGACATACCAAAAAACAAAAACTTGAATGAAGACGACAAACACTGTGATGAACTTTATCGGAAGACAACTCGTAGACGAGAAGACGGAAAATACGTAGTCTCACTATCTTTTAGGCAAGAATTTCCAGTAAACATCTGCATAGGCCCTTCTCTTAAAAAAGCATGCTCTCAGTTCCTCCGGAATGAGACACGGCTTACAAAGGATCCCGTCCTACAAAATAGGGTACTAGCTGAATATGAATCACCACGCTGTCATAAAGGCAGAAAGTACCACCACCAAAGTTTGAGTCGTCTTTAATGCCTCAAGTCCAACGGTTAATGGCACAGGTCTGAACGATGTATTTCTCCCAGGTCCAGTACTCCAAGCAGATCTTCCGATCCCTATACACCGCTGGAGGGTATACAAATACGTTTTTAATAGTGACATCGAGAAGATGTACCGACAAATTTGGGTGGATAACAACCATATCAGCGGATAATTTTTCGTACAAACCCGAACGAACCTGTAAGTCTACACGAATTAAAGACTGTCACTTTCGGGATTAATTGTGCTCCTTACCTTGCGATAAGGACACTTTTACAACTGGCTGACGATGTAGAAAGTTCTTCCCCAATAGCATCTAACATACTACGAAAATGCATGTATAAGGATGACGTGTTAGCTGGAGGACACAGCATCGACTCTACCGTAAAAGCAAGAGATGAAATATCTGAAGTGCTACGGTCAGCCGGTTTTTCAATAAGAAAATTGACCTCTAACTGCCAGGAAATCCTTAAAAATATCCCAAAAAGTGATCTACTCAGCGAGGACTTTTTGGCATTTGAAGACACCAGTGCAGTAAAGGCTCTTGGTATAAGACGGAATGCCCATACGGACTTATTCTACTTTATAGCGAGAACGCGATAATCTCACGAAAAGGGCGATGGTATCAGCTATCCCCAAGCTATGCGATCCCTTAGGGTGACTAGCGCCGATCATAATAAGAGCAAAAATACTTATGCAAAATATTTGGCTAGAAGGCACGGACTGGGATGAGCCTGTGTCTTCAACTAGTTTAGACCGTTGGCAGAACTTTGCGCAACACTACCACGAGATAGACAATATCCGTATACCTCGATGGGTATATTTTGGGCCAGGAGAAAACATCGAGATACATGGTTTCTGCGATGCATCAGAGAAAGCATATGCTGCCACTGCATACATGCGCGTCAAAGAAGATGGGCAACTTTTCGTTAATCTTCTGTTGGCAAAAACACGAGTGGCCCCCGTAAAAACCATATCGCTGCCACGATTAGAAATTTGCGGGGCTGTACTGCTAGCAGAAATTATCGAATCGATCCTCAAAAACCTTTACCTAGGAGAGGTTAAAACGCATTTATGGACAGACTCGACCAGGGTATTAGCCTGGATTCGGAAGCCGCCATGTTCTTGGTCAACCTTCGTCGCACACAGAATAACGAAAATTGTGGAAAAAGTCGGCAACAAGGGCTGGTTACATGTAAACTCCGCATCTAATGCAGCCGATTTGGCGAGCAGAGGACTTCCAGCGTCTGAATTGGCCAACAATTCCTTGTGGTGGCAGGGACCTTCTTGGTTGCAAGAAGACAACTCCACATGGCCGACACAAGAAACGGATTACAACACGGTAGTCGAAGAAAAAAGAGCATATGTGTATGCAACAACAAAAGTCGCTTCTATCGATATTCTTGACCGATTTTCCGATGTACCGAGGGCTTTGAAAGTGTTATCATATATCATGAGATTCTTTCAAAGAACTCATCCAAGGACAAAAGCTTCATTTAAAGAGAAGTCTTGCTTATTTTCATCCGACGAAATTAAGACAACGACACAACGCTTAATAAACATCTACCAGAAGCAGCATTACGGTGAAGAATACACGAAGTTAAAAGCAGGAACTCCCATCGACGCAAGGAGCTACTGCCACTTAATCCATTCGACGACAAAGATGATATCATACGGGCAGGTGGGCGCCTTGGAGCATCCCTGGACTTAGCATACAATGAACGCTATCCAATCGTTCTTCCGTATAACAGTAGGTTGACTCGACTACTGGTAGCTTTCATACATCAAGTATCCTTGCATGGAGAAAATCAGCTAATATTACGCCTCATCCGTACCCAATACTGGACATGATCAGGTCCACTACCCATAATTGCAAGACATGTACTACCTATAAAAAAAAAACCGTCTCAAGTCCAACTTATGGCCACTCTTCCTCAGGAACGAACAACCTTTTCGCGGGCGTTCATGAATACCGGGGTATATTTTACAGGACCTTTCGATATCAAAAGTTATCGCGGTTGGGGCTGTCGAATTTCTAAAGGATAGGCCTGTCTCTTTGTCTGTTTTCCGACTAAAGCAATTCATCTAGAAGCCCCTAGTGACCTTAGCACACCAACTTGTCTGTGTCCAAAGAATATCCACTCCGACTTTGTCGAAGCGTCTCGATCTTTACGATCTGTAATGAAGGCATTCATAGCTGACGCTCGTGACAAAACCGTATCCAAATACAATCATCAAATGCTCACTTGGCATTGTGTACGCCCTGCAGCTCCACACATGGGCGGGCTGTGGGAGCCAGGGGTAAAAAGCTTTAAGAACCACTTTAAAAAGGTCGTATCCGCGAAGAAATTCACATTCGAAGAGCTCAGTACTCTTCTATGCCGAATTGAGGCATGCCTAAACTCCCGCCCCTTAAGCCCCTCGTCAAATGAGCCAACAGACCTGGAGCCACTCACTCCAGGCCACTTCCTCACTGGAGGACACCTTCTTGCTCCACCAGAGCTAGAAATGAACGAGAATTCTACCTCCATAGTGAACCGGTGGCAGAAACTAAAAGCGTTACATCAAACCTTCTGCAGGCGATGGAAACTTGAATATATATCAGAATTGCAAAAGCGTATCAAGTGGAAAGATCCCAAGCAAAATATAAAGAGTGGATATCTTGTCGTTATAAAGGAGGATAATATACCACCCAACGAGTGGAGATTATGAAGAGTCGTAAAATTGGTTCTTCTTCTTTCCAACAACGAAGGAAGTGAGGACCAGGAGTTACCAATCACTTCGTAAAAACAAAAAAAAAACGTCTTTCAACAACACCTACTCCATTATCCCACTTCCTCTCTGATCAAAGAATTCCACTTCTACCATTGAAGTGATTCCACCTCAAAAATCCCTCCTAATACCGATCTCAACCTGGCGTTCGTTCATGATACGTTTATATCAAGATGGTTCTTGGCCGGGTCACCCCGGGTTGATCTGGTGATATAGAACCGACCATCGTTAGATCTAAAAAATAGTCACAGAATAGTCACGGAATATCCTGCCTCAGAAACAATTGCCCCCATTGTTCACTGGGCTTGCCGGTTTTCAACCGGAGTACATATACTTCTTTCAAACAAGAAGGCAATGCCGCTGGCAGTTTTTGATAGCGACCAACATATCGTTTATCAAAACTTGCTGGGATAAATCATTATTTAGCAATCACAGTATTTAAAACCGGCATTAAAGACTTATCCGATACGGAAATGTAAGTTAGAGAAAAAATAGCGTATTAGGGACTCACGACATTATTCCTGCGCTGCAACGTTGGATTGGAATAGTTATATGGATACTGAATTCAAATACATTCGCTATAACTTACATCACCATTGTGTAGAACCAAGATATATTTGTAAAAATATATATAAAAGAACCCACTACAAATGAGTTAGGGTCTCTTAAAGCGCACTCAATCAAGTTTTTGTTAGGTCATGCAGTTGACTTGGTGAGCACTCAGTGCTCGGATTTGCTGACGTCTAAAACGTACTACTGCAGAGTATCAATACCGCGTGACGGCATCTGCATGCAACCTCAAACATCATTGCTCTTATATCTTCCTTCGCTGACGTCTAAAACGTACTACTGCAGAGTATCAATACCGCTTGACTGCAGTGCTTGTAGAGCATCTGCATGCAACCTCAAACATCATTGCATAAATATCCGCCAATATTTGGTAAAACTTGCTTGAAGTATATGTACTGCATTAACCGGCATATCCAATATATTTTAGTTTAAAATTCTCAAAGACCTTCCAATCAAAATTTACCACATAACCTAATTGAATGAGCTTAACCTATTCCCAATTTTTTATTCGATTTGGAAAGCGATTGCAGAAATTACAATCTGTACAGGCACTTTAACAAGTACTGATTACTTTTATTAAATGAAAAATGTGTGCTGGGTAACATATCAAAATAATGCAAGGGGGAAAAGATAGAAAAATTCAAGAACCGATAGAAAGACCATCTGAGACTCCAGCACCCAGCCTTATATAAGATTATCATTGTGCTGCAACCTAACCAAGCTTGGAACAGTCACACATAAATGTAATGCGTGGATGGCAGTAGCTTGAGTTTAGCATCAATAGCCGTTTAGCACCTTGGTTGGCTCATGTACTTAGCGCATTGGGTCCACCGTACATACATTTCGAAAGTAATCGTTAAGTACCTCCACAAAGTTATGTATCGCCTCCAGATAGCACAGACTGTTGTCATTGACATCAACGCATCTGTAGATGTTCATATGGCACACCAGCGGTACACAATCCTATAGTCAATTTACGAGTTTTGTATCTCGTACGGTTACCCCTGCAAGCACCTCTTTGATCCGATTCCGCAGTTACCGAAATTCATTTACCTAACACACTTTCGACGCATCACATTTTTCAATGACTTTTTCGCCTTATCCCTCATACTGCAGTAAGCAAATTAGTCAAAAAATCCCATCGAGTTTTGTAATTATATGTGTATTTGTTTGTGATCAGAAAACATACTAATGAATTCTCACAAATCACGACCCACCATGATACACATATACATTCCATTCGAAGATTAATACGCTCTGGTTTGTTTGGAAAATTATTTTGTGCGAACAGAGACCCTAGGCATTGCTGGTTTACGCCCTTCTTAACTGAACGTGGGCCATTTGCACTATGTAAGTGCCATTTATAAAAGGCCAGCTCTAAGGCAAAGTACACCGCTAACATATTCATTTTTTAACATACGTACATACCAATATTGGAGAAAATACGGCAACAACTCCAAGCTGTCATCTGAATATGTAGACTTTTTAAATTCAGTGTTCCCCTTTGAGAACGGAACAACTTTTCTTAAAAACCATCACTTTACCTTCAGCAACGCAAACCATTTGTCAGTTTCCGGCGGCACCCAACTACATGTCAGTTCGGCTGGTGATTAGTTTTTGCAAGGGGCAATTGGTCTTGGAAGCCTCCTTGCGCCAACATACATACAAGTTAACTTAACGCTACCTAATGGATCACCCTTTGCTCACGTTGCCAGACCCGTGACATCATTACTCCACTTAGGGTTTACCGCAGAACTTTCGCTGATGCAGCACACGCGCAACAGCGCGATCACGTTGGACAAACACAACCAGCGATAGCGTGAGAATTGCAAGGCAGGCAATATCAGCCTACACGCGCAAATGATCGATTGGGAAATACAAAAGCATGGGAACTGCAACATACGCAGAATTGGTTAGGCTAAGAAGTTAGTTGATAGGAATATTGAATTGTTAAGTTCAGTCTATTTTTGGGTGGTGCATTGAGCACACAATAAGTTTACTTTTATAACATAATTTTAGTGGTGCGTTGAGCACACAATAAGTCTACTTTTATAACATAATTTGGTGGTGCATAAGCACAGAATAAAATTGCTTTTATAACGTTGTGAAATCGTTGTTTGAATTGATCTTCGGTGAACGGTTGGTTCACCGCAACTTTAATTTTTTAATTAACCTCGCTCACTGAGTCTTAACAGGCGCCCGAGTGGGTTGCAAATATCTGTTCCAGTTGAAAAAACTTTAAGAAAAAAAAATTGGTATATAACTGTGTTCATAAGAGAAAAGACAAAAATCATACAGAATCCTGTGAAAAATTGGAGATACAAGCGGAAATAAATATAGTGAAAAACTTTAAGGAAAAAAACTTCGTATTTAGATAATTGTGTTCATAAGAAAAAAGACAAAAAACCATACAGAATTCCTGTGAAAAATTGGAGAAAGAAGCGAAGATATAAAATAAGGACAGCGTTTAATTTTGTTCAAAAGAAAAAAAAGACAAAGATCATACAAAAAATTGGAGAAAGAAGTGAAGATATAAAACAAGATAGATATCAACAAAAATAGAAAGTGATATCATCAAATAACCGAGTATAGTAAGGGATAGAAAAAAAAGGACATCAGTGACCGAATTCCAATGAAATATTGGCTTTTGTAAGTAAAACATTATTAACGGAGATTAATGGCACCGTAAATGCCATTCTATCGCAGCTTAGAAGATTCCAAGAGCGCCTAAAAAGCGTGGAAACCAGGAATAGTGAAGAATCCCTACAAGGACTAAGTGAAAACTTGGAAAGGTTAGAAAGTCAAGTGGAGGAGGTGCGCAGACAATCTGCAGACACCGACCCACAGCCTGCGGAAGAACCACTCACGAGTCCTTAGACGGAGGACGAGTTAAGAGAAATTTCAAAACTGCTCAAGGAACTCCGGATATTTGATGGATCTCGGGAGCACTATTCCTCCAGGATCCATAGCGCGGAACAGATTGTTAAGGACTACCAGTTTGTGCGGCACAAGCCGATTTATAGGGACCTTTTAAGTCACATTAGGTACAATGTTAGGGGCGCAGCAGATGCTGCGATGGTGTCTCACAATATCCTTGATGCCGATTGGAAAAGTGTCAAAGAAATTATTTTGCTGCATTACGCAGATGCTAGGGACATTAGATCAGCAATTAACCCAAATGATGGAAGGACACCAAAAGGTGTCCGAATTTTACGCTCGTGTCAATAAGCAGCTGTCGCTAATGATTAACACGGTAAATAGCGAGAAGTATATGCATGATGAAACGGTGAAGGCTTTGGCAGAGGCACATCGGCGTAGGACATCAGATGTATTCATCAGGGGATTGAATGGGGACCTGCCAACTCTACTCCTTATGAAAAAGCCAAAGTCCCTACAGAAGCGTATTCGTCATGTCTCACGTTTATCCATGTGGATCGGAGAAATGCCATTTATCGCGCACCACAAGCACTGAATAGAAACAGCAGAATGTTCGGCGACACATACCAACCTTCGGCACCGCGATATTTCGCGCGGAACAATAGGGACTACACTGACACAGCTCAAAGCTATCAAGCTCAAAACCGGTCGGGATCTAACTACCCAACACAGCCAAACAATAACTATACCGGTAGAATCTAAAACCAGGTAGGGTCAAATTTCTCATACTCAGGATCAGAGCAATCGCGGAACAACCATCTTCCCAAACCAGACAAACAAACAATTCGAGATTTCCAAGGTATGACAGCATAAAAGGAAATTCAGGTTCCACGGGATTCTCGAGTTATGAAAATAAAACCCCAAGCAAATAACAAAAGCTATTTCATCTAGTGCTAGTAGAGGAGGAAGAAGGGGAAGATACCTCTGGAGGATCTTGCAAGCAACAAACCGTGGGTGATCAGGTAAATTTTACGATGGAGGCCTCGTGTCCGGCGAACCATATTTAGAGTATGCTACGCAGGATCAGGGTCCCTTAGAATTTTTAGTAGATACGGGAGCGAACAAAAACTACATTAGCGAGCGCGTAGCACAATGCACTATGCCGGTAGGGAACCCATTCCAAGTAATCTCCGCGGGGGGAAAAATCAAAATAGACAGAAAAGTCTGTGGAAATTTTTTTCGTCCCTCAAAAAGTCCGTACAATTCACCCATATGGATTGTACCAAAGAAATCCCAGGCCGACGGCGAAAAAAAATACCAAATGGTCATAGATTTCAATCGACTAAATACCGTAGCGATTCCCGATACATATCCCATACCAGATATTAACGGCACTATCGCTAGCCTGCAAGGTACTTTACTACACTCGGCCTAACCTCAGGGTTCCACCAGATCACGATGAAAGAATGACATCCCAAAAACCGCACTTTCCACTATGAACGAAAAGTACGAATTTTTGCGACTCCCTTTCGGCCTACAAAATGCACCCTCTATCTTCCAACGAATGATAGACGACGTGCTTAAAGAATTTATAGGCCGCATTTGCTTTGTACACAACGATGGTATAATCATCTTTAGCCATTTAAAGGACATTGAAGTAATCCTTGCCAGACTCTTGGCTGCTGGTCTCAAAGTAAATCTGGAAAAAACACAGCTCTTAAGAACAAGTGTGGCATTCCTTAGATATATTGTGACCTCTGAAGGGATACTGCCAGATCCAAAAAAGTAGATTCCATAAAAAATATGCTCCCTCCATGCAATTCAAAGGAGCTTAAAAGCTTTCGAGGACTAACATCATACTACAGAAAATTCATCCGTGATTATGCAGAAATCGCAAAACCTCTAACTAATCTTACGCACAGGTAAAAGCGACCCAGTCTAAAAAAGTTCCAATAGCCCTGAACGAAGAAGCTTTAAAGGCATTTGAAAATCTCAAAGAAGTGTTGACGACCTCCGAAGTCCTGACCTTCCCCAACTTCGAAAAAGCCTTTAATCTAACAACTGATGCCTCCGATTTCGCGATTGGTGCGGTACTCTCGCAGGACTACGATGGCAAGGACAAACCCATTGCGTTTATTTCACGAAGTCTAACTACCATAGAGGAAGGGTACGCGATGAATGAAAAATAAATGCTTGCTATCGTTTGGGCACTGGACAACCTCCAAAATTACCTATACGGCGTAAAAAAATACAAATATTTACAGACCATCAGCCACTAACCTTTTCACTTAGCAACCGTAATTACAACGCCAAGCTGAAGCGTTCGAAGTCCAGAATAGAGGAATACAACTACGAACTTATATACAAGCCAGGGAAATCCAATGTCGTGGCTGATGCTTTTTCGCGATTAATATCGCAGGTAAACCACCTGACATCCTCGTCTGAAATCGCCAGCCAAAATGCANCGAAGTCCAGAATAGAGGAATACAACTACGAACTTATATACAAGCCAGGGAAATCCAATGTCGTGGCTGATGCTTTTTCGCGATTAATATCGCAGGTAAACCACCTGACATCCTCGTCTGAAATCGCCAGCCAAAATGCAACCATGGGTTCAATAGCAGATGCTGGCAGCGAGAGCAATTCAAACGGCGACACCATTCACAGCGCTGTACAAGACAACTCGGACCTCATTCCCACGACAGCCGGTTCTACGTACCGGAATGACTCGGGTTTTACCCGACCAAGGGCTGTTGTTTCGGCGATCTAACCCCGTTTAGGTCGGCGAAGTATCTCAGAAGTTGTTCGTCCATAGGGCTACATTCACTACGTATTCTTCTACTCAGGGCTGGCATCGAGTCAAACCCAGGGCCAGAAACCTACACCTGCTGTGTATGCCGGAGACGATTACACCACAACTCCACCTCAGTCAAGTGTAATGCCTGCGAGGGGTGGAGTCACCTCAGAGTCTGCTCGGGACTACGGACACATAGACAGTGGACCACGTCGTACGTGGCCCCCTGTTGCTCAAACAGAGCAGCCTCCACGACTAACCTCAGTCCACCCGAGCAGCCTGACACAGTCACCACAACACAACAACATAATAACACCACAGACCATACCACAGCCACGACAGACCACATAACACACACAACCGCACCACCAACCACACGGCGCCGCCAACAACTCCTGGTTCCCCCTACAATCTGCACGGTATGTCAGACCAGGATATTCCGTAATGTGACATCAGTCAAGTGCAACACCTGCCTTGGCTGGTGCCACTTTAGGGCATGCTCAGGTCTGCGTACCACGCGAGATTGGACTGGGAACTTCGAGGGCCCGTGTTGCGCTGCTCGGTCGCAGACCCCAATTGCGACGCCTCCCGCCACCACCACAGGGCGGCAACCATCACAGCAGCGCACATAGCCAACGGCGGTAAGAACACACACATTACTTACACCCCACATTACGACACGTCTCCCGAACCACATGAAGCTCCTTCAATTTAACTGCAACGGGCTACAGAGCAAGATTGAGGAGATAACCGTCTTCATGTGTCGGCATGGTATATTGATAGCTGCGGTCCAAGAGACGAAGTTGCACAGCAATTCAACTTTGTTGAATTGCGCCGGGTACAACGTGCACCGTCGAGATCGCGAGCGAGATAATGGTGGTGGCTTAGCGTTCATCACGCACCACACCGTGCAGTATCGTCTAATCGAAGCAGACATCGACCGCAGGGATACCACCCTAGAATNTCGACCGCACGGATACCACCCTAGAATGTCAGGGAATCGCTATCCGGTCAGGCTATGTTGAGCTCGAAATATTTAACATATACATACCCCCTGTCACCTGCTGC
>NW_016157912.1:33225-33471 GCF_001687245.7 Rhagoletis zephyria
ATAATGCTCTGCAAGCAGTGAGAGATCGGGAGCCACAGAAGTGGCCACCCGAACAGACAGCTGCTTGCAGAGGAGCCCTCGTCTAGGCACGTCAGGAGGCATCTATATGAACTGACGGACGAAGGCCAGAGGTTCGCCAAGCAGCCTCTGGACCCGTCAGCTTACCGACTGGCTCTGAACGGCATTCACAGGGAGTCAGTCTCAAGTTATGTAGACTCTAGACCTGTGAATGCCGTTCTAGGCATA
>NW_016157912.1:33481-41877 GCF_001687245.7 Rhagoletis zephyria
TCAGTCTCGAGTTATGTAGACTCTAGACCTGTGAATGCTGTTCTAGGCATACCACCCCCGGACACAGACGAGTTGGAGCTTCATCTGCCTCGGGAGACTTGCACAACACTAGCACAACTTCGCTCCGGCTACTGCAGCAGGTTAAACTCCTACCTGAGTAGATTGAATGAGGATGTGCCGAATGAGTGTCCGGCATGCGGATGTGGGGTCTCATGACTCGAAACATCTCTTCGCATGCCCGGAAAACCGGACAACCCTAACGGCCTTGTCCCTGTGGACAAACCCCACAGAAGCTGCACGCTTCCTAGGGTTGCCGTTAGTGGAACTTGACGACAACGACTGAGATACCAACCGTCCTGGGCGGGGTTGTTGTAGCCGCTACAACAACAACAACTCGGACCTAATCCCATTTGTGCCACTGAATGTGTTTAGGAACCAAATTGTGTTAGGGGCAGGCTGCAAATATGCGGGGAGCCCCATCACGGTTATCTTCGACAGTACCTAGCAATTTAGGGAATCAGCGAGCAACAGCTTGTTAATGTATTCAAGGAAAAACTGAGACCGGATGTAATCAATGGTATAAAAATGCCAGAAACTCACTTAGGGATGCTTCGGACGGTGCATTTAGAACATTTTATACATTATAAGGTCCAAAAATGAGCAGTACAATTCGAAATCATATTATGCCATGTGAAACGTATAGGGTTAGCAAGTATGATAGGCACCCAAACATGCCAGAGCTACAAAGCACACCAATCCCATCATGTCCTTGTGAAATCATCCACGTAGATAATTTTGGAAATAGAAGAAGAAAAATTTTTAAGCTGTAAAGACAAATTTTCAAAATTTGCCACCTCAAAAGTATTAGTGGCCGACAATGAAAGGGGGCTAATTAGCCCGATAATACAAAACTTATTAGAATCCAAAGGAATCCGACTTTATCGCACACCATCACAAAGAAACGGGGTAAATGGTCAAGTTGAGAGGCTCCATTCCACCCTTATCGAAATATTTCGATGCCTAAAATCAGATAACCCGAATTTCAAGACCAAGGAGCTGGTTAACATTGCGGTAGACCGCTACAACAACTCAATCCACTCGGTTACAAACCGAAAACCCAGCGAAGTGTTTTTTAATCGCTCAAGGGCCTCCAACTACCAGGAACTTTTAGATACAAGTAGGAAAATAAAGAAATATTTAAAAACATTACTAAAAGAGAAACAGATTGCCCAGATTCGAAGGCATAATAAAAGAAGGTCCCTACCAGAACGTTATGACGAAAACGACGTCATGTACGTAAAGGACAAGCAAATAAAAGGTAAACAAAAACCTCTCTTTAAGAAGGAAGTTGTGGCCAAAGACAATAAGGTCACAGTAACTACCCTTAGTGGCAGGAAAATCCACAAGTTGCATATAAAGAATTTGAAACGTAGGAATTGGCGCCATCGAAATTGACAAATGGCTACGTTACTCCCAAAAAGGATTCCACGATCCCCCATAGCTGGTTCGAGAAAAGTATGAATCTGCAATCTAAATTACCTTTATCCTTGCGTCTAACCCGCAAGTCGAAAAAATAAAAAATAATATCAGTTTTGCGCCTAATCCGTAAAACAAAAAAGAAAATTTACTTTATCCTTGCGCCTAATCCGCAAGTCGAAAAAATAAAAGAATATCAGTTTTGCGCCTAATCCGTAAAACAAAAAAGAAAATTTACTTTATCCTTGCGCCTAATCCGCAAGTCGAAAAAATAAAAGAATATCAGTTTTGCGCCTAATCCGTAAAACAAAAAAGAAAATTTACTTTATCCTTGCGCCTAATCCGCAAGTCGAAAAAATAAAAGAATATCAGTTTTGCGCCTAATCCGTAAAACCAGAAATAAAATTAACTTTAACCTTGCGCCTAATCCGGAAGTCGAAAATATAAAATAATATCAGTTTTGCGCCTAATCCATAAAACAAAAAAGAAAATTAACTTTATCCTTGCGCCTAATCCGCAAGTCGAAAAATAAAAGAATATCAGTTTTGCACCTACTCCGTAAAACAAAAAAGAAAATTAACTTTATCCTTGCGTTTAAACCGCAAGTCGAAAAAATAAAAAAAATATCAGTTTTGCGCCTAATCTGTTAAACAAACAAGAAAATGAACTTTAACCTTGCGCCTAATCCGCAAAGGAAGGAAAAAATTTTAATATCTTTGCGCCTAATAGGCAAAAAAAATTATAATATAATTTTTATTATTATTATAATATAATTTTTTTTTTTACCACAAAAGATTACAAAAAGTAATGCCTACAAATTTAACACAATATTAATCCACTAACAACAATAAAATTAACCAATACAACAAAAAACCTAAATCTTTAAAAGGGTCCATATTATCAAATGTAATAGTAGTAACCTTTTCTACAACACAAAAAAAAAATAAAAATTTATTTTATATCCTTGCGCCTATCTTGCAAGAGGACACAAATTTTTTGCTTAAGATTATTATAAAAAGTAATGCCTAGGGACTTAACACAATACTAACACACTAACAACAATAAAACTAACCAATACAACAAAAAACCAAAATTTGAAAATTGTCCATATTGATAAAATGTAATAGCAGTAACCCTTTTCACAAGCTTAGTACTATCACGCTAACAGTAACGAATTAATACCTTAACAATCCCGCATACTGTATAGCTCTTAGCAATACTATCAATTTCGTAGAATAGAATAGAATTTAGCAATTACTAACCCACTAACACCAATAAATTTAGGAATAACATCATCACTGGCATCAGCCATCAGCGGTTTCCATATCTTTCATTATAAGGCTCCGATCGTAACTGTCCAAAGCGGAAATGGGTGGATCATTCAAGCTAATCCACGATATCAACCTCCAACAATATGCTAAAACTCTTATGGAAATGGAAAACTTTACAATCCGGTTAATTAAACGAACCGATGACCAGCTCTTAGCTCTATATTAATCAAACACTGGACCGACTCGAAGAGCTGATGAGGAGTACAGGAAATACCAGGTTTACTCGCTCTATTGACTGGCTAGGCTCAGCATGTAAATGGCTAGCAGGATCACCTGACGCAAGTGATTGGAACAATATTCTCCACAGCCAAAATCAAGTCATTGAAAGCAACAACCATCAATATAAGGTTTAGGCTGCAAACAGAGTGGAAGCGAAGCCGAAGACGAAGATGAAGACGAAGACGAAGACGAATTGCTTGCGTTGCGGGCAAGTTGGCGAGTGTACATAGTGGAAGATGAATGATATGAAGATTTGTTTCTAAATAAAACCCTTTTTTTTAGATAAAATCAAAAGAAAATAAAGCAAAAACAGCAATTCATGAAATAATTTGTATAGGACAACTTTTGGAGAATTTCACCACTTGTATTATGTGTTACGGCAAGACGGACAGACATTTTTCGAATATACAAGAATGCGAATTAATATGTTTGATTGCATTTTGCCAAAAATTTAGCCAATTTCTTAAAAAACGCGTTTTTTCACAGTTGCAAACAGTTAAATAAATTGTAAACAACTCATCACAGCAAGCGATTCGTCTTTGAAAACAGTACCGCACTGTTTCAAGCTGACCGCTTGCGCAACATCTTCATCTTCGTCTCCGTCTTTGCTTGCACTGTGATCACTTTCATATGTTTACTACTGCACTGTTTTTCGTCTTCGGCTTCGTCTTCATCTTCGTCTTCGGCTTCGCTTCCACTCTGTTTGCAACCTTAGGCGAAACTGTTCACCGCCACCCAAGAGGTGTTGAGAAAAATCGACGAGGTAGTGGACCGCACCAATTACGTAACGAAAGAAACCGAGGCAACAGAATTCGATCAAAGCGCGCTGCACAACATCATGCTCGTTCGTGAGGAGGTTAATGAAATGGTGTGGGCATTTCAACTGGCAAAGCGCGGAATTGTTAACTTCAACTTACTCGACACCGACGAGGTCAACCAGATCTTATCAGGGCACATTAGGTCAAATGATTACTTTTTCTGTGCGAAATTAATAGCAGCTAAAATATAGCAGTATTTTAATGTAAAAGAATGGAAACCGTTAAAAAAAGTGTAGAGTCAATGAATAACATGTAAAAACATGACTTGGCTTTCGTAAAACAGAATTTTTTAAGTTCAAATGATGAGTATATGTGTTTAGGTAGTTCTCGAAAACATTGTCCATTGTCTTGGTTATTTTCTTACCATACTCAACCCGAAGGGGGTTGAGCTACATAAATAAAATAAGTATGGTCACATGTACATAAATGGTTTCATCTAGGGATAAAAAAAAAATATTATCGGAAGTCCCTTAATTAAAAAAAAAATAATATTTACTACATGTCTCGCAGATATACTTTAAGGAGACATTCCTAAAGCAGTTAGTCTTCATGAAACCCTTTATTTTCACTTGAGATTTTTCTCAAATTGTCCACCGATATTATTTATATTCAGAATGCAAATGTTGCATTATAACACATTTACCAAAAACCGCTGGTAACTTCCTGAAAAGAATACGATTTTTTTAAACAATTTACGAAAACAATATTCAAAACTCTATTCACCTTAAGCAAAAAATTTCGGAATTGCAATCTGTAGATTCGCTCAAGGATTTGCCTTTTTGCGAAGGCTGCTCATCAATAGTCTTTGCGAATCGGCGCGAGTGTCTTTGTAACATAGCTATGCTACAGGAGATGAAATGTAATCCAAATTGAGGCTGGTATTTTTTTTTTGCTATCACATACTTCCATTTTCACTATTTATCACCATTAAAATGGACTATTTACCACCATTAAGATGCAACCAAATTTTGACAGCTGCTGTTGTTGTACAGCGCCACTTGCGGCCGGGTAAAATACTAAAATTTAGGCTAAGTTATTTTTAGCGAAAGGGAGGACAGAACCGCAATTTTTGGGGATAGCCAAATTTTAGCATATTTAAGCGATAGCGAAAGTTAGAATGCGGCTGCTGGTCGACACACTTGGCTTTGATTTCTAAAACAACTTCATCAGTAAGAAGCAGGATAATAACTCCATAATTTTCGTCTTTGTTTGATAAATAATTGCTGCAAAAAATACGCGTCTTTTCTTCTAAGAGTTTCATGAAACTTTCGCAAATATCAACAGCACCAAATTTGTTTCCCAACGTGGTTGACAACCGAAGAAACCCGTTCTTTCTTTGAACATCCAATCAGCCAAACTGCAAACATCTCGCCTTTTATAATAGCATGATAGCCCAGAAAAAACAGTTTTTCTTGAAAACGACTAAAAACGGCGGTTTAAGTAAAATAAGACCAACTCATTACATCTCAGTTTATCCATTTCCAATACCATTTTGTTTGCCGAAAGTTAACAAAATTGTAAAAGCTTACATTAAATCATAAATGGAAATAAATCAGAAAATTTTTGAGGTTATGCAAAAAAGTCAGTTTGTTTTGCAAACAAATGATGGAGAGCCACATGATTAAAGCCACATAGATTCTCACTTATATTTTTGTTTTCCATTAAAATGTTTCCTTTAATAATTCCAACTTTATAAAAAAAATGCACTTTAAACATGAGAAATAAACCGGTTGCGCAAACAACGTGTCAATAACATTTTGAAAGTGTAACTTTGTTTGATTGCTGTCTAACGGTGATTTTTAGTTTACAAAAACAAAGTGAAGATTCTGTTATTTTGGAGTATTCCCTACAGAATGCCATCAAAAAATAATGTAAAACTGCGTTTCCGAAATTGGACTTTCGCACAGCCAAATGAATCTTTTGACCTAATGTGCAGGGATGGAAACTCTTCCATACCAAAACGTAATCGAGGCAATTGAATATGGCAAACCATCAGTATACACAAATGGGACACTGCTTCTCTACGTGCTCTCAATGCCGAAGGTAACAACCAGCAAATATAATTTGCTGATTACTCGCGTCGGTATCTACGAGGGGGAGCAATTAGACCTACCGTTCGACAGGATGCTCGTCAACCAAGAAGAAACATACGGTACAGTTTGTACATCAGAATCACTGACCAAATTGGAGGAAGACAGCTGCCTACGACGACTGTTAAAAGGGTGAGAGGCAAGCTGTCAATTCACCAGGCGAAATGCAACTATTACAGAATTAGTAAGCGAAAACACAATCTTCATTTCGAATTACCAAGGCGAAATCAGGAGTAGCAATGCTTCAAACGTTATAATTGGCACCTACGTCATCCAACTGAGTAACGAAACCATCAGGATCGGTGACCAAGTGTTCTCCAGCAACGAAGCTATTACAACACAGGCTCTTCCAGCGGTGCTATCAAACGTCAAGGATCATACCATGAAGATCAACATAGAATACGTGCACGACATCACGATAAGAAATGTTAAGTATCTAAGGTACGTTAATGAAAAGATCAATTACTCTATCGTTGCAGAAGCTTTCTCAATATGCGCAATAATCTTTGTCGCCGTCATACTGTGGAGATATTATACCAAAAAGCGAGACATATCAGAAATTCCGACCGTGACCATTCTCTTCGAGTTATAACCCCTTCGTGTTTTTCAACCTTTGATCTGCGGGACGCAGATCTTTAAAGGGGGAGGAGTTAACTTAACGCTACCTAATGGATCACCCTTTTCTCACGTTGCCAGACCTGTGACATCATTACTCCACTTAGGGTTTACCGCAGAACTTTCGCTGATGCAGCACACGCGCAACAGCGCGATCCCGTTTGCAAACACAGCTAGAGAAAGCGTGAGAATTGCAAGGTAGGCAATATCGGCCTACACGCGCAACTGATCGATTGGGAAATACAAAAGCATGGCAACTGCAACATAAGCAGAATTGGTTAGGCTAAGAAGTTAGTTGATAGGAATATTGAATTGTTAAGTTCAGTCTATTTTTGGGTGGTGCATTGAGCACACAATAAGTTTACTTTTATAACATAATTTTATGGGTGCGTTGAGCACACAACAAGTCTATTTTTATACCCGAGCGCACTTGTGCACAAGGGTATTATAACTTTGTTCACATAACGGTTGTTTGTAACAGGCAAAACGAATCGAGATAGATATAGACAAATGTATACATAAATGATCAGAATGAAAANATATGTATCTCGGTAACCGTTCTACCAATTTGTACCAAACTCGGTGTGGTTATTGTGCTTGCCACATAGAAGCAAAACGTTGAAAATTATTGAAATCGAACTAAAATTACGGCCGCTTTTCATATAACGGTAAATTTAAGAAATGCTTGAAACTTCAATATTTCGAAATTTAAGGACGCTAATTTACTCAAAATTGATACACCCCGGCTTACCATCTAGCGCTAGCTTTCGGAAAGGTGAAAAAACATATATTTAATACTTGCGCCGGGTATTTAATGTTCGGGTCCGCCCGAACTTAGACTTTCTTACTTGTTATAACATAATTTGGTGGTGCATAAGCACAGAATAAAAATTACTTTTATAACGTTGCTAAATTTTTGTTTGAATTGATCTTCGGTGAAAGGTTGGTTCACCGCAACTTTAATTTTTTATTTTCTAATTTAACATTAATAAAAGATGCCTAGAATTACCCAATAGTAGCTAACCTGAAATAGAAAATTATGAATTAAATAATTCAACCAAAACTTACAGCCTTTACTATTCACGCAACTTAAGGCGTCGTGGTTTATTCTGAATGACATTTTATTCATTCAGGAAGTTACACGCTTGTCATAATTTTGACTTATGTGATTTACCCAAAGGTTGGCATACGGTATTTAACCAAATAAAAGCCTTCTTTACATACTACTTAGAGCGCCACCTATCTCTAGAGTTTGTGGTTAGCGGGTAAATTCGCACTCCTCTGGTGAGCAATGAAACTCACCACACTACCAAACCATTAGTTACGATATTAGAATGCAAACTGCATGTTCGAGCACCAGTCGCTTGGACATTTAATACAATTCTTAAAGATCTGCTCGATGGCAAGAGCTGTGGAAATTTTCAATGTGTGTGTATATATTAGGGTGCTTTTTTTTTGCGACTATTTTTTTTTTCGGTCCCATCGTGAAATTTTGTTGGAAATACCCAAAAAAAAATTCCCTGAAAGTTTGAGCCCTTAATATTAATTTTAAGTACTCGGCCAAGGCGTGTGAAGATTTTCCATTTAAAATACACGGGAACTTTGATTTTTCTTTTTAAATTTCTATAGCTCAGCGGCATTTAATGGTATCACCTTGTCCAAAATGGGGATTTTCTCAGCATTAAATGCTCTACAAAAGTGCCCACTGCGGCGAAGTCGTAACTCACACCGGCGAGGTAGTACGGGCCACTAAACCTGATTTTTTCATGAAATTTACGTTTTTTCGCATTTATCTCGTAAATGACAAGAGCTATAGAAAAAATGTAAATGAGAAACTTGTAGGAAAT
>NW_016157912.1:42744-46729 GCF_001687245.7 Rhagoletis zephyria
AAGAACAATACTTTTTTTTATAATTTTACGTGATTTTTGATAAAAATTTAAAACTTCATAAACTTAAAATTGAAATATCTCAAGCAGTATTGAAGTTAGCGATTAAGCGCTAATGAGCTTTTTTGTAGGAAATAAAATTTCCTACAAGTTTCTCATTTACATTTTTTCTATAGCTCTTGTCATTTACGAGATAAATGCGAAAAAAACGTAAATTTCATGAAAAAATCAGGTTTAGTGGCCCGTACTACCTCGCCGGTGTGAGTTACGACTTCGCCGCAGTGGGCACTTTTGTAGAGCATTTAATGCTGAGAAAATCCCCATTTTGGACAAGGTGATACTATTAAATGCCGCTGAGCTATAGAAATTTAAAAAAAAAAATCAAAGTTCCCGTGTATTTTAAATGGAAAATCTTCACACGCCTTGGCCGAGTACTTAAAATTAATATTAAGGGCTCAAACTTTCAGGGAATTTTTTTTTGGGTATTTCCAACAAAATTTCACGATGGGACCGAAAAAAAAATAGTCGCAAAAAAAAGCACCCTAGTATATATACATACACTATCAATTTTTTTGCAACTAACCTTAATGATGCAAATTTTATGCGGGTGGAGGCACTGATTTTGAGTGAAAATCTTCACATGGCAATAAAGATTTTCACGGATGTACATACACAGGTACTTCTTTCACAAAAAAAAAAAAAAAAAAACCTGCTGATTAACAAAAATCAAAATAAGGAAAAGGCATTTACCACACTTATAAGTTGAGATCAATATACTCGACATTTTTTAACTTCAATAAAATTGCGTTGCGTGGGTTGTAGTGCCTTATGCACACCAACCGAACGTAGATTTTTGTTCTGTATAAGACGGTATTATGGTCTGATTATGCATACTTCGCATAACTTCGCACAACTTTGCAAAAACTTCAAACTGTAATTTTGTATGTACTTTGTGCATTAACCAGAAATTAGCAGAACTTTTAAAAACTTAGCGATCTGTTGAGTTTAAATTTTGCTTCACTTTTTCTTAAGTTACACTTTTAGTGCACTGGTACAAATGGTTGTGCGAAGTTATGCGAAGTATGCATAATCAGACCCTTACTATACTCCCTGCAATATTAGGGCACAACATCTAGTAAATCTGCGTTTTTGGTTTTTAACCAGCTAGTTAGGATTTTTTCCAAAAAACCATAAATTCTACTATATATTTGTGGAAGTATGTATGTATGTATGTATGTATGTATGTATGTATGTATGTATGTATGTATGTATGTATGTATGTATGTGCCACGTTGCAGCCTAAACGGACGGACAGAATCGAACAAAATTTTGACAGAGTATTGCCATGACTCCTGGGCCTATAATAGGGTGAAAAAATTGGGATCCTACAAGTGGCACCTCCCATAGGCGTGAAATTTTTAATCAGCCATAACTTCGGAACCATAAGTCACATGACCTTGAAATTTGGTATAGAGACATATAAATGGTAGGTGCTTATAAGAGCGTATATATAAATGAGTTTGTAGAAGGGAATTTTTTATCAGCTATAACCTTAAGTCACACGAACTTGAAATTTGGTATGCAGACATATCAATGGTAGCTGCTTATAGGAGGGTATATATAAATGAGTTTGTAAAAGGGGGCGTGGCACATCCCAATAGGCGTTGAATTTTTTATCAGCTATAACTTCGGAACCATAAGTCACACGAACTTGATACTTGGTATGCAGACATTTTAATGGTAGGTGCTTATAGGAGGGTATATATAAAGGAGTTTGTAAAAGGGGGCGTGGCACATCCCACTGGTGTGGAATTTTTTATCAGCTATATCTTCGGAACCATAAGTCCCACGAACTTGAAATTTGATATGCAGGCATATCAATGGTAGGTTCTTATAGTAGGGTATATATAAACAAGTTTGTAAAAGGCGGCGGGGCACATCCCATAGGCGTGGAATATTTTGTCAGCTATAACTTCGGAAAAATATGCCACATGAAATTGAAAATTGGTACGCAGACTTATCTATGGTAGGTGCTTATAATAGGCCCATAGGCGTGAAATTTTTTATCAGCTATAACTTCGGAACAATAACTCCCAAGAACTTGAAATTTGGTATGCAGGCATGTCTATGGTAGGCGCTTATAGCATGGCATATATAAACGAGTTTGTAAATGGGGGCGTGGCACATCCCATAGGCGCGGAATTTTTTAACATCTATAACTTCGGAACCATAAGTCACACGAAGTTGAAATTTGGTATGCAGGCATGTCTATGGTAGGCGCTTATAGCATGGCATATATAAACGAGTTTGTAAATGGGGGCGTGGCACATCCCATAGGCGTTGAATTTTTTATCAGCTATAACTTCGGAAAAATATGCCACATGAAATTGAAAATTGGTACGCAGACTTATCTATGGTAGGTGCTTATAATAGGCCCATAGGCGTGAAATTTTTTATCAGCTATAACTTCGGAACAATAACTCCCAAGAACTTGAAATTTGGTATGCAGGCATGTCTATGGTAGGCGCTTATAGCATGGCATATATAAACGAGTTTGTAAAAGGGGGCGTGGCACATCCCATAGGCGTTGAATTTTTTATCAGCTATAACTTCGGAACCATAAGTCACACGAACTTGAAATTTGGTATGCAGGCATGTCTATGGTAGGCGCTTATAGCATGGCATATATAAACGAGTTTGTAAAAGGGGGCGTGGCACATCCCATAGGCGTTGAATTTTTTATCAGCTATAACTTCGGAACCATAAGTCACACGAACTTGAAATTTGGTATGCAGGCATGTCTATGGTAGGCGCTTATAGCATGGCATATATAAACGAGTTTGTAAATGGGGGCGTGGCACATCCCATAGGCGCGGAATTTTTTAACATCTATAACTTCGGAACCATAAGTCACACGAAGTTGAAATTTGGTATGCAGACATTTTAATGGTAGGTGCTTATAGGAGGGAATATATAAACGAGTTTGTAAAAGGGGGCGTGGCACATCCCATAGGCGTGGAATTTTTTATCAGCTATAACTTCGGAACCATAAGTCACACGAACTTGAAATTTGGCATGCAGACATACCAATGGTAGGTGCTTATACTAGGGTATACAGTATCGGTCATATCTATAGCACGCCATTTCAAAGTGATATTGTGTGCCACTTATGTGCCACGCCCCCTTTTACAAACTCGTTTATATATACCCTCCTATAAGCACCTACCATTGACATGTTTGCATACCAAATTTCAAGTTCGTGTGACTTATGGTTCCGTAGATATAGCTGATAAAACACTCCACGCCTATGGGATGTGCCACGCCCCCTTTTACAAACTCGTTTATATACAGTATCGGTCATATCAATAGCACGCCATTTCAAAGTGATATTGTGTGTCACTTATGTTTATTTCTTTATTTTTAAGAATTTTCAATTAAAATTTAGTTCATTCTCGGACAAACCCCATATATACCCAAGTTCAACAATTTGTAGAAAACTACAAAAAAGTGTAACAAGTTTTCACCTAAATTTCAAACTTTTTTCTCGGAAGTGATAGAATTTTTTTGAGTACACAGTTTTTTAGCCCCTGTAATTTTAGTCTGATAATGTGCAAATTTCAAGTGGCTACGAATTACCGTTAATTTTTTAGAATTTTTTTTGTCGCATTGGCTTCCATATAATGAATAAACTCAATTTATTTGTATATGGAAGAAATCCGCAACATCCTTGGCGAAAAAAATTCTAAAAAATCAGCGCTAAATTTTAGCCACTTGAAACTTGCACATTATCAGACTAAAATTGAAGGGGCTAAACAGCTGTGTACTCGAAAAAATTCTAACACTTCCGAGAAAAAAGTTTGAAACTTAGGTGAAAATTTGTCGCACGTTTTTGAAGAATTCTACAAATTGTTAAACTTGGGTTTATATGGGGTTTGTTAGAGAAAGAACTGTATTTTAATTGAAAATTCTTAAAAATAAATAAATACAT